>NW_028234404.1:9640443-9647943 GCF_977035675.1 Penaeus japonicus
CAATTCCTTTTGGTATTTGGAACAAATATAAAAGAAGTTCTGAGAAACCGAAGATAATTACTTTTTTGAATTGGTAGATACGTCAATAATTATGTTTGAAATTCTAACAGAGACTAAATCTAAAATCAAACACACACAAATCTATCTACATGCCTATGTATATATATGTACTGTGTGTATATATGTATATATATATATATGTATATATATGTATGTATATATATATACATATACATATACATACATATATATCCCTTTTAAAAGTATTTTTGAAAATGACTCCACTTTACCAATAACTTCACAGCCGCGAATCTCGCTATGACGAGTCCACACGCTGTTGCTGGAATTGACAGAAAAAGTTTATAACGTCACGGAGTTGAGCGCGACAAGGAGTGAGCACTAGGCCGTATAACAGATATGAACGGCAATGCTCTATAAACTTATAAATTCCTATTCAATGAACAACAGTGCTATGCAATGATAACTCGTCCATCTTCACGCCAGCTTACAACTCTTGCCGAAGCCCCCTAGCGGCTAACAGGGAAAACATATTGTACATACATCACACAATGTGTAAACTTAATACTATCCTTATCATTATTATTATCATAAGGGAAGTACACTAAAGTCTCCAACTTGTCTTCACGGTTCCAAATGTATGCTTTCATCCATTTTTTTTCTTTATTCGTCTATCTCTACTAAATCAATCCATATAAATATTTAAAAACGTCATTCGAAAACATCAATCAATTTTGGCCACTCGAGATTTTTAAGATACATTGCAGTGATGATGTGCATTAGGTATTAGAGCCGATAGTGATATTGTATCATTTCTTAAGGGATACAATATCAATTTATATAAAGACTCTAATGACTTTTTTTTTTTTCTTCTTTTTTTTTTTTCTTTTTTTCTTTTTTAGTAATAGCAGTGGATAAAATCAACAAAACTTGGAGATAAACTGATAACATTTTGTCACAAAAGGATCAATAAAGCCCAAATCAAATGAGTGAAGAGAGAGAGAAAGAGAGAGAGAGAGAGAGAGAGAGAGAGAGAGAGAGAGAGAGAGAGAGAGAGAGAGAGAGAGAAGGAAAGAATGAAAGAAAGAGAGAGAGAGAAAGAAAGAAAGAAAGAGAAATAGAGATAGATAGATAGATAGATAGATAGAGAGAGAGAGAGAGAGAGAGAGAAGGGATTCAAGAGATTATTTAAAAATATTGCTAATCTAATATCATATCTCTAAAATAATTTTCTCTACAAACTAATTTCACAAAAGAGAATACTACCCTATAAAGAATGCTTCGAATCCAGCGACTATTTTTTTTATCTCTCTCTTCCCGCCCCCTTCTCTCTCTATCTCTCTTTCGCTCTCTTCTCTCTCTCTCTCTCTCTCTCTCACTCTTTTTTTTTTACTTTATCCGGAATTGTAGCTCATTAACATGTAAACAATCGTGTTTGCATTCTGCGATAAAGTCTTTCTGGATGCTGCGTTACACACACGAAACTCATTTAGATACAGAGACAAAAGAATAAAAGTGGAAGAGAATGAAGAAGATAAAGAACCAATAAATACGTAGATAAAGATATGAAATATTGAAAATGAATCAATAATTATATGGATAATTGATAAATGATTAATACCAGGCAGTCAACAGTACCCTTCAGTTTGTAATATCAAATTGAATTAGTTTCATCAAAGTTTAATTACAAATATACAACCGAAACATTTTGTGTTGAGACTTCTGTCGCTTAGTACTTCCATTGGTTTTATGATTAAAGGAAATTATACTTAAGCTTCTGGAATTCTTGTGCTTTAATTAGCTGGATATAAAAATGAATTTTTTATTTATCTATCTTTCCTGAAATTAGTATTACGAGAGAGGGAGAGGGAGGGAGAGGGAGGGAGAGAGGGAGAGGGAGAGGGAGAGGGAGAAGGGGAGGGAGAGGGAGAGAGGGAGAGGGAGAGGGAGAGGGAAAGAGGGAGAGGAGAGGAGAGAGAGAGAGAGAGAGAGAGAGAGAGAGAGAGAGAGAGAGAGAGAGAGAGAGAGAGAGAGAGAGAGAGAGAGAGAGAGAGAGAGAGAGAGAGAGAGAGAGAGAGAGAGAGAGAGAGAGAGAGAGAGAGAGAGAGAGAGAGAGAGAGAGAGAGAGAGAGAGAGAGAGAGAGAGAGAGAGAGAAAGAAAGAGAGAGACAAAAAAAAAAAGATAGAGAATGAGTGGGAGTAAGAGAAGAGAGAGGAGTGAGAGAGAGAGTGGGAGAGGGAGAGAGAGATAGAAAGAAAGAGATATTCACAATCTGTAAGAAACTATTTAGCGCAAGAGTTCTCATAAGATTACTTATTATACCACATAAAACTTTCAACATTCACTTTTACAGTAGCTGATATAGACGAAATTAATAATATATCTGTCTTACTTTTTAATAGAAAAAACAACATAATTATGATAAAGATTATCATGAAACGACACAGAGGAATATAAAATTCAGCCTAAGCATATGATAATTTAAATATAATATAAATAAAAATTATGTATATCATATTAAAAATGTAACACCGATAATGATAGCTATAGTTACCCAAAGCTTTAATTACGTTGATAGTGTTTCAAAAGGGACACACACACACACACACACACACACATACGCACACACACAAAAGGATAAACACTTTACATTACGTATAAATTTCAAGACTAACAGAATGGAATGTTCATGACAACACACTTTCACACTATCTGCATCATATATTAGACACACGGAATATCTTTTTCCACCCAGTATAAATTTATTACATGGATGGATTTTATTGTTCGCGCTATGTTGCACACTCAAGTAAAACACATTTAGTTGATGTACAGCGTACTTTACTTGTTCAGGTTAGGTCAATGGTTTCGGAGCCGTAACAACAGAGAGAGTGAGTGAGTGAGTGAGTGAGTGAGTGAGTGAGTGAGTGAGTGAGTGAGTGAGTGTGTGTGTGTGTGTGTGTGTGTGTGTGTGTGTGGATGGGTGGGTGTTTGAGTAGGTGGTTGAGAGAGAGAGAGAGAGAGAGAGAGAGAGAGAGAGAGAGAGAGAGAGAGAGAGAGAGAGAGAGAGAGAGAGAGAGAGAGAGAGAAAGAAAGAGAGAGCGAGAGAGAGCAAGGGCGAGAGAGCGAGAGCAAGAGCGAAAAAGCAGCCAAGTGAACAGCGACACACAAATATTTCAAATCATTTTATTCATTAACAGAACTACCCCCCCCCCCTCCTATGATAATAAAGCGTAAATAAAAATTCATAAAGACACTTTAAATGAAAACCACCCACCAGATCAAAATTAGTTTGTATACTTCGTATGACCTTCTCTTTAACTACTCCTCCATCATCATACCGTCCCCCCTCCTCCTTCTTTGTTGTCCTCTGCCTACTCTTTACCCTCTCTCCTGAAATAGGCCTATACGGGACAGATGAAAAAGGGAAATGCAATCACAACTTCATTAACACTTGGCTTGATAGACGCCCATTATTATGTCTACCTCTTATTACTTTTCGTCTTCCTTTTACTTTATTCTTGTTCTCTCTTCCCCCCCCACCCCCCACCTCTCTCTCTCTCTCTCTCTCTCTTTTTTTTAGTTATATGCATTAATTGAAAAAAAAAAAATATATATATATATATATATATATCAACCATAAACACCAAACAAAAATAAGTTTCACAGAAATGGGTCATAATGAACCATTCATTGTCCTTTCAGAGAATCTTCCTGCTGCCGGAGTCTTAATGGAAATGATGATTTATGCGTTGGAACACGTGGCGACATTCCCTTATATTTTCGTTCTTGAGTGTGTGTGTCTTTCCAAAACTCTTCGCTAACTGAGTGCAAGGAACCTGGTAGCAGGGGATACTCCTGTAAAGAATCAGTTTAGTGCAAGTAGTTCGAAGGATATGGATTTATGTATATATATATATATATATATATATATATATATATATATATATATATATATATATATATATGTGTGTGTGTGTGCGTGTGTGTGTGTGTGTGTGTGTGTGTGTGTGTGTGTGTGTGTGTGTGTGTGTGTGTGTGTGTGTGTGTGGGTGTGTTTGTGTGTGTGTGTGTATGTGTGTGTGTGTTGTATGTGTGTGTGTTTGTGTATGTGAGTGTGAGTGTGTGTCTTTATCTATGTTCATTAGATATACAAGAACACATGCACACGAACCTACACTAACACACACATTTACGCCTACGCCAACTCATAGACAAACACAGATGTGTATATATAGACATACACATAAAGCCCCATTAGCATATATATGTGCTCATGGCGGCATATGATATGATGTGTTATTGACATAGAATGCTAACCGTAGATGCAAGCTTACCTAAAATACTAATAAGATGCAAGGAAAAGTAAATAACACACAGAATTACCCTCCTTATGAAAACAGCATCAGGTTCTCATTATTATGCTCTATAGCCTTGGGTGAACTAAACACCGACTGAAACCTAAATAGGGTCTAGAAAGTGTGAACATAACAACAAAACATAACATTCTGGATCTCATTTTGTTCCACAAGATGGCTACTCTCTTCTCCGAGGTTGTTGCCAGATGTCCGATGTACATACATAAGGTATCGTACGTTAGAAATATTATTCTCGTACTTAAATTCACATGTAGGATATATACTATACGGTGTACACAGAACAAAATCTAAATATATTAAATCAAGGCATGATTTATATCACAATATTATATATTATTTCCTATTTGCTGCCTGTCTCATTGGTTCAATGTATCACAAATACTATTTCGTATATCACACTATCACACAAAAAGATCCCACACTCATCACCTTTTTTGGAAAATCAGCGTTATTATCCTCGCCTTGACTGATGGATTTGTGATGATCAAAGGGTTTCCTGTCCCGTGCTGTCACTCCTCCTTTATGTGGCTGTCAAGCACGACAAAAGGAGTGGGAAAGGGAAGCTTCATGTTTTTTACATTCTACTGATGCCAGATTTTGCTGATGTTTGTGTTTTACTGATGCCAGATTTTGCGTTTTATTGTTGTCAGATTTTGCGTTTTACTGTTGTCGGATTTTGCATTTTACTGTTGTCAGATTTTGCGTTTTATTGTTGTCAGATTTTGCGTTTTACTGTTGTCGGATTTTGCGTTTTACTGATGCCAGATTTTACATTTTATTAATGCTAGATCTTGAGTTGCCTGATTTTATGTTTTACCGATGTCAGATATTACGCATTACCGACGCTATATTTGGCATTTTACTAATCCCAATCCATTAGTTGGTCAGTATCCATTACTCACTCAATTAAAATCAGCTAACGAGCACGAACAAAATTAGAATGAAAGAAAAGCAGAAATATTCCATTCTTTGAACTGAATCTAAAACATATATAGTCTCTGCCTATATCATAATCACTATAGTATTATTACTATTGTTACTTAATCATCATTATTATTTAGAATAACTAATATTACTCTTTCCTTTTCTTAACCTAAGTGATA
Organism: Penaeus japonicus; assembly: GCF_977035675.1. Classification (NCBI taxonomy): domain Eukaryota; kingdom Metazoa; phylum Arthropoda; class Malacostraca; order Decapoda; family Penaeidae; genus Penaeus; species Penaeus japonicus. The sequence continues at coordinate 9,645,945 of NW_028234404.1, forward strand.
GTAGGATACAATTATTTTCCTCATAATCATCAATAAAAAAGGAAAATTTACCTCCTATTTCTAAAGCAAAGGATTCATACAGTATATTTACGATTCTCATGGTAGTCTCATGATAGACCAGGTTGAAGAGTCCAATAAGACCAATAAGAGAGATGGTTTGTGAAATCGAGCCTATCATATGTTGATAGTGACAATAATAAAGATGATAGTCATAATGATGATATCATGAATAGTGATAATGATGGGGATGATGATTATGGTGTTAAGGAGGGTGATAATTATGATGGTAATGATATCAATAATAATGATAACCATGATGGTAATGATAATAATAATGATAATGATCATAATAGTAATAACAACATCAACAACAAAACAACAAAAACAACAACAATAATAATAATAATAATAATGATAATAATAGTAATGATAATAATATTAATAATGATAATAATAATAATAATAATGATAATGATAATGATAATGATAATGATAATGATAATGATAATGATAATGATAATGATAATGATAATGATAATGATAATGATAATGATAATGATAATAATAGTAATAATAATAATAATGATAATAATAATCATAACTATTATTACCATTATCATCCTAATGATAATTATGATAGCAATAGTAATGATGATGATAATGACAATAGTATTGATGACAGTGTTACTGATATCAATAACAATATTGATATGGATAATAGTAATGATAGTGATGATGATGATAATAATGATAATAATGATGATGATGCTGATGCTGATGATGAAGATGATAATGAAAATGATAATGATGATAATGAAGAAGATGATGATAATAATGATAATAATGATATATTGATAGTATTTAAATACTGATATAGGTAATAGTAATACCATCAGCAATGAGAAAATGGCGAAAACAGTGCACGAGAGAGGCACGTTCACACAACCACGAAAACAGACATTTTATCGCAACGTATTGAGAGAAACAGCACGTTTTACTACCTCTTGCAAATTATTGCAACCATGTTCAAAATAACATTGTCAAGAATAACATAGGACTGTTTGCTACAGCCTGTTCCTCCCTGCGGCTACGAACGTTCTTTCTTTCTTATTTTCTCTCTATTTCCCATATTTACTTCAGTATTTTCTTTCTTATCTGTGACTTTATATCTAGAGGAATGTTTTCCTTACCTTAATTAACCACGTCCCACTTAAAGGTACGTAACCGTTGTAATTTTTGTTAGTGTCTTTCCCTGATTCTTAAAAAGGTAAATGTTGAATCATATGTTGCAAGTTGATGGCTTTAAAGTCGTATCAACATGGGGTATTTTTTCATGTACTACATTGTACAGCCGATGTACTACCTATCACATGAGCGAGATCGCTTTAATATGTACACGCATTTGTAAACAACAGCTATGTTGCTCGGGACGTGTTAACCCCTTCGACACGATGACGCGTATACTGCGTCATCACAGCGCCCGTACTATATCCGAGGACGCGCATACTGCGTCATGGCTGAGTTCTGTTAGAATTAAGACTTTTTACTCCCGGATACTGTAGGAGATCTTTCAGAATATAAGTCGTATTTGATACGGTGGCTTACTTTCATTACTTTCTTACTTACTTTCATTATTATTACATAGGAATGTACTTCGTTTATACCAAGGGAGGTACCGATGCGCCCTGATAGCAATAATTTTATTATTTCTTTATGGGACATTATGTAATATAAAACGTATTATGATTAGTTTACCATACAACTTCAACGTTTTCTGTTACTCTGAGTGAGGTCCCTCACCAAGCTTATCAGCCGCTATGTAGCGCAGTCGTTAGCGTGCCGACCTCCCATCCCCGAGGTTAGCAGATCAAGCCTTGTCTAAGCTCGTAATTTTCCTCTGTTGTCTGGCGGTCACCGCCGTGTCTTGGCAATACAGTGGGTAAGGAATAAGCTCAGGTCTAGTCAACACTCGCTGACACAGGCGGGCTCGCCCCAGTAC
>NW_028234404.1:9690443-9695443 GCF_977035675.1 Penaeus japonicus
AGATATTGAAAATATGGGAGGCTTTGATGAAAGAGAGAGAGGGAGGGAGAAAGAGAGAGAGAGAGAGAGAGAGAGAGAGAGAGAGAGAGAGAGAGAGAGAGAGAGAGAGAGAGAGAGAGAGAGAGAGAGAGAGAGAGAGAGAGAGAGAGAGAGAGAGAGAGAGAGAGAGAGGAGAGAGAGAGAGAGAGAGAGAGAGAGTGAGAGAGAGAGAGAGAGAGGGAGAGAGAGAGTGAGAGAGAGAGATAGAGATAGATAGATAGAGAGAGAGAGAGAGAGAGAGAGAGAGAGAGAGAGAGAGAGAGAGAGAGAGAGAGAAAGAAAGAAAGAAAGAAAGAAAGAAAGAAAGAAAGAAAAAGAAAGAGAGAGAGAGAAAGAAAAATAAATAAATAAAGAAAGAAAGAAAAAAAGAAGAAAAGAAAGAAAGAAAGAAAGAGAGACTCAAATGAAATTCAATTTTCAGAAAAATAAATAAAGTTAACATGACTTGTTCCTGGCAATCGAAGTTAATCAGAAAGTTATCAGGACTTCGGGGTCACCTCTAACTTGAAGTCCTTCCTCTTTTTTTTTCTTCTTTTTTTCCGTTTTCTTTTTCTTCTAGTGCCGTTTATTTTGTGTGTTGTGCCGGAATAATGAATAACTTGCTGTAAATATAATACGTTGTCTTCTTGTTGTAGAAAAAAAGGAATGAGTTTTTATTCATCATTATCGTTATTGATATTTTTGCTATGATTCTTATCATCCTTTTCATAATCATTTGTGTTATTGTTATTGCCATTGTCATTATTACCTTTGTTAGCGTTATTCATATCATTAAAATTATTATGATTATTGTTACTATCATCAGTATTATTAGTACTGTTATCATCTTTATTGTCATTTTTATAATTATCATCATTATTATAATTATCATTAGCATTATTTTCATGATTTTCATCATCATTGAAATTACCACTTTGATAATTTGATGATGATTTTGAGCAATCATTAATATCAATATCATTAACAAAATTATCATCGTTATTTCATGAATAAATCTATGCAAAAGTCAGGAATATAAATTGCGTTTTTTATGCACCCTTTACTGTTTTTAAAGACTTATTAAAAACCTATTCTTTCATTTTGGAAATATAAATGGAAAACGATGTATCTTTTAATTCTTTTCGTAAATCTATCTTCCTATTTTCATTGAATTTCATTATTTTCTAATTTCATCATTCCATACTTACTCTCAACCTTATTGATTTTTCCCATCACACTTCCTTACTTTTTCTCTTTTTTTTCTTTAAAGTTCTCTTCTTTTTACTCTTTCTGCTTCTAATCGTTCTCTATATTGCTTCCCTTTCTCCATCCCCCTCTTTTACTATCTTCTCCCAATTATACCTTCTCTTCATCTACCATTCCTTTTTTCTTTTTATCTATCTATTTCCCCTTTCTCTCATCTCATCTCTCTCATTCTCTCCCACATTTCCCTTTCCCCTTTGTTCTTGTTTAGACCTTCTCCGCTCCTTCCATTTTCACTCATACTTTCCTAATTCCCTCTTTCTCTCCCTTGCACACCCTCCTCTTATCTCTGTGCCACTTTGCAACCAATCTATGCATCTCATTCTGACACAGGAAGCCCAAACGGAGTTGCTTCACGAGTCCTCTTCCACGTTTGTGTGTGTGCGTCTATCTATTCATCTGTTATCTATCTATCTACCTATCTCTCTCTCTCTCTCTCTCTCTCTCTCTCTCTCTCTCTCTCTCTCTCTCTCTCTCTCTCTCTCTCTCTCTCTCTCTCTCTTTCTCTCTTTCTCTCTCTCTCTCTCTCTCTCTCTCTCCCCCCCCCCTCCTCTCTCTCTCTCTCTCTCTCTCTCTCTCGCTCTCTCTCCTCTCTCTCTCTCTCTCTCTCTCTCTCTCTCTCTCTCTCTCTCTCTCTCTCTATATATATATATATATATATATATATATATATATATATATATATATGGGTGGGTGGGTGTGTGTGTTTGTGTGTGTTTGTGTGTGTGTGTCTTCGGGTATATGGATAAAAGAATTAACTAGCAACTACTGTAATTTTAAAAAGAGTGTGTCCGTATGAGTATATAAAGAATTCGTAAGTGTTATGAACCCAGATATGAATTCCCTTCTGGTCCTTATCATTTCCAATATGAAACCAATAAATGTGTAAATCGCAAGACATCAAACAAGAGAACGAAATAACACACAATTCCAACACTATGATATAAAAGGAAACTCATAACCGAAAGAGGGAAAGAGAGATAAAAAAGATGAATATCAATTTCTTTATCTTCGAATCCACCTTTTTTTTCTCCATTTTCTATTTGCATGCATTATGAGAGAGTCAGCCTTCAGCCGCGCATGGCAACTGACCTGGGAAGGGGTCGAATGCCTAAGGAGTCATGCGGGAGCCATGGTAACTTCATGATGAGAAAGATGACGTCAGAGGAAGGGAGTCTGGCTCAGGTCTTGCCAGAGGATAGTGTTCAGTTGATGATGATGATATGGTGATTGCTGCGATAGTCCCCTCCTAGCGCTCAAAGTCGCCGCTTTATACAAAGAGAGGCATCTATTTATGGTATTGCTGTGCCAATACACACACGCACACTAACACACACATGTATGTGTGTGTGTTTATATATATATATATATATATATATATATATATAGATAGATAGATAGATAGATAGATAGATAGATAGATAGATAGATAGATAGATAGATAGATATATAGATATAGATAGATAGATAGATAGATAGATAAATAGATAGATAGATAGATATGTGTGCGTATATATGTATATATAAACATATTCATATTGTATATATATATATATATATATATATATATATATATATATATAAAATCATATATATATATTTTCTTTCTTTCTTTCTTTTTTTCTAATAGTTTCAATATACGGAAGACTATATCATTCTGCAATAAGTGTTCGTCAGCGATGTGACGTGAAGCTCCTCGAGCCAAACAATTCCTGCCGAAGAGACACGCAAGCGGGTTATCTTCCCGCCGTTGCAGTTTTGTTTCGGCCATAATCCTAGATCATATTTCATCTCAGAGCTTTAAACACTCCTATTATTGATGTTCAATGTTGTTAATAGTAAAATAGGGATAGATGAATGTTTATATTAAAGGTGATTTGTTCGCCGATAAGTGTTCTATAGAATAATTATCGGTTTAAAGCCACTGTTAACTTTGTTGCTTCTGGCTCCATGCAACAATTTTTTTGAAATTACAGTTTTCCTCTTATTATCTTTAGATCCTTTTTCTCTTGACTTGTTTGGACCTTATTCCCTCTTTAAGTATGCATTTTATCAAATATATGTAGATAAAAGTGTATAGATACATCATCCTAATCAGCATCACCATAATGTACATGATAATAATAATAATAATCTTAATAATGATAATGTTACTTCTACGTCAATAATTGCTATCACTACTAACAAAAAAAAAAAAAAAAGAATTACAATACTAATAATGTTAATGATAATAATAACAATAATGATCATAATAATAACAACAATAATAACAACAACAACCATTTTCGTCACGGATCTATATAATAATGATGACAATAATGATAATAATAATAATGATGAAAATCTAAACTAAAAACCTAATAACGGTCATCTTAAAAAAAAGATAAATAAAAATAAACCGAGTGTATAGGCCTACCTTGCAACGGCAATGCATCCTGCAATCTCATGGGACGCGTCAGCTTCAGAATCCCTGGATATTTTTATGCGGTTCGTGATGGAGTTGAAGTTGGGTTTTTTGTTTTTGTTTTTGTTTTAGTTGTTTCACTGCATACTTTCATTAGAGGGAGAGAGAGAGGGAGGTTTACGTAGATGGACGGATAGCTGGAGATAGGGAGAGAGAGAAAGAATGAGATAGATAGATAGATAGATAAATAGAGAGAGAGAGAGAGAGAGAGAGAGAGAAGAAGAGGCGAGAGGCCGAGAGACTGCGGTCGATGAGAAGAGGTGTGAGAGGACGAGAGGATGAGCGAGTAGACTGAGAGAAGGAAGAGAGTAGGAGAGCCGTGCGAGAGAGAGATGAGGAGAGACGTGAAAGTGGAGAGGTGAGGTGATGGGGAGAGAGGTGAGGAGATGGGGGGAGGGAGTCGAGTGAGGGAGAGAGAGAGAGGAGAAGAGGGGAGGAGAGAGATGAGAATGGGGACTTGAGGGGGGAGGGAGAGGAGGGGCCGGAGCGGATTTGAGAGAGATTGGGAGAGAGAGAGAGAGAGAGAGAGAGAGACGAGAGAGAGAGAGAGAGAGAGAGAGAGAGACAGAGACAGAGAGAGAGAGAGAGAGAGAGAGAGACAGAGAACGAGACAGAGGAGAGAGAGAGAGAGAGAGAGAGAGAGAGGTCGAGAGAGAGAGAGAGAGAGGAGAGCGTGATAGAGAAGAGGATGGAGAGAGACAGACGACCAGCGCAGAGACACCGACAGAGGACCAGAGAGAGGAGAAGAGGAGACGAGAGAGGGGAGAGCGAGAGGAGGAGAGGAGAGTCGAGGAGAGAGATGACGATAAGATTAGGAAGAGGAGAGTGGAAGGGGAAGTTGGGGGAGAGGTGACTGTTGAGACGGAGAAGAAGGAGGAGGGGGGGGGGTGACGAGGGCTGGGCGTGGCACCGGGGCCATCAGGTCGGAGGAGGTGCACTGCTCGGAGAAGTCGTCCAGCCGTGTGTGTGTGCACTCTGAGGGAAGATTTGTCACGCGGGATTGTGGAGGGAGGAGAGGCATGGGCTGACGGGGGGGGAGGATGGAAGGAAGGAGGCGGGGGTGGCTGAGAGGCTGGTTGAGTACGAGAGGAGGTTCATTGTCGCTGTACGTGTTGTGATGAAGCACGGGGGTGTGTCAGGAGAAGAGGGAACTGCGGAAGCCGAGAAATAGGGGTTCGAGGCCGGGAACGATGATCAGTGCGGAGATATGTGTGCTGATTCGGATCGGAGAGGAGGGAGGGTGGAGAGGAGGAGA
>NW_028234404.1:9755443-9757943 GCF_977035675.1 Penaeus japonicus
TCACATCACCACCATTATCCCCATCCCCACCATCATCACCATCATCATCTTCCTCCTCATAACCTAACCCTCCCCGGCGGAAACACGACCTAATTCAACGGCTGGTAACCGGAATGCCGTCCACCTCCTTCACAAAACTCCGCTAGTTTCGTGAACATGAGAGCATCCTGATGGAACAAGAGACTTCCTGTAGGATCCTTTGTGCGCCCTTGGGACTCGGTTGAATGGCAGCCACTTGGCTTTCTCTCTTGCTCCTTCATTTTTTTGTTTTTGTTTTTGTTTTTGTTTCGTTTTGTTTCCGTCTTACTGCTAACTGTTGGTTGTCATAGATTTTAACAGGTAGGTAGAGTCATGGTGTTAGAATGAATGTAGATTATAAGTAATGGAATATCTTTGATTGGTTAGAACAGAAAAAACAAAACAAACAAAAACTAAATAAAAACAAACAAACATATTATATAAACAAACATATCCAATCGACTGTGATTGACGTGAACAACGACCAATAATACAATTTGCGACAGTTAACCCGATTATTACATTTGTTTACATGTCTTATAGCATGTTGTCTCTTGTAAAATAATTGGTGCAATCATAGTGTCGTTAAATCAGAGAATACTGTCCTATTTCCCATTTTATTGGATAAAAAGTGATAATTTTCCTTCAAGACCAGGGTTTTCGAGATTAAGATGATAATGAGAACAACACTTTCACTGTTTTCTATAACTTTTAAAAGGTTAAGTTCAAAATCAGTAAAAAAGTAAGCACAGGAGAAACTGATCAGTTTGAACGTAAATCCTCATCTACCTTTCTTTAAAACATACACTGTATCAAGACAATCCACACAGAATTAAACAGTCTATTCGTAACTGTTAACGAGCGCATCGGCAAAATGGCCTTGGGTTCAGTATTGTTCCGTTGTCTGTAAATGAATCAGCCCATATATAGGGTACACTTGAGACCGCCTGGGCGTGGTGTGGTCGGACCCGTGGGTGTACCCTTTGTTGTAATTCTTCCCTGGACGAGTTGATATGGGTGGGGTAGGGACTCTTCTACTTCCTTTTGAAAATAAAACAGCGAAGGAAAACACAGGAAAAAACACACGAGTATACCGAAGGCCTTTTCGCATTTACTGATGAATGCGAAAAGGCCTTCGGCATAGTCATGTGTTTACTCTGCTTTCCTTCACTGTTTTCTTTTCCTTCTATTCTTCTTGTTAGGAGGGCGTTGCCCCCCTGGGTGACGAAATGGTTCCTACAGTGCGATTTAGAAGGTGGAATCGCACACCCCACTGGCTCTCTCACCACTATTTTTTTTCTTTCTTATTTAACCTGCCTACATGTTTGCCGTGATTGGCATCCCTATGAGGAGATGGGAGGCCTGGAGGTTGAGCGATGCCGTGCCTGGCCACGCCCTGCGGATAGCAACACGCCTCTTCAGTCCCTTATTTGTCTGATTAGTCGGCTGGTCTTCTGTGCCAGGCTAGGGTAAAGCGGTCTATCGGCAGCGCACAGGTCCGAGAATGCCTTCAGTAGGAAGCTGTGGCTACGTCACTCGTTTCGTGTGACTTTGAGTCCTTGGCGATGGGAATGAATCACTGGGTCTTTTATTCTTAACTGTCGGAGTAAATATCGATAGATTAGGTTCTCGAAAAATCATTTAATGCTAATAAGGGATTGTATTGTGTCATAAGGATATTTTTCATTGTCAGTTACAGCTTTACAGGGTGGTTCGTAGAGTGAATAGTATGGCTGGAATATTTAGTTAAACTGTTGAACCTTTTAGTGTATGGATACTACTATTTTGCATGTCAATGTCATGTGCAATACGGAGATCGAAAAAAATGTGTAGCCATGAAAACGTCATTATGATTCTTTCTAAAATTTCCATTTGGCAGAGATGCTTATGTTAAATACTTTTCTATGCGTATGCGCTGAACTGATCTATGTAATAAAGTATGTGCCAAAAACATAGATTATCAAGAATCATTAAATGTTTTAAGTTAATGTATCAATAAATGAGTAGAACAATAAATGGGCCTAAAAAAAGGAGGAAAAGAAAATAATGCATTACCGCACTTTGCACAGTCAACGGCAGTGCAACTCGGAGCTACGAAGCAGTAGCAGTACCTTCACTGACCACAGCACCTGACTCATCGGTAGTTTTACTTCATAAACGACAAATAAAATGAACACGTGATCAATATATGCAATGATTGTTCGTAGTTGCTGTATAGGACTGAGGTGATTATTTTGCAGTGATTATGCACAATATGCTAAGATATCAAACCCGTTTACTAATTGACATGCCAAAAAAGGTGTTCACAAATCCACCTGTAGACCCAGTATCCAATAATTGAGCTGGATGATCGAGAGGAAAGGACACTCGTATTAAAAAAAAAAAAAAAAAAAAAAAAATATATATATATATATATCGCATATATATCGCATCACCGTAATTCAACGTCACCAAATTGTATGAAAAATAAGATTTTGGTGAC
>NW_028234404.1:9785443-9787943 GCF_977035675.1 Penaeus japonicus
ATATATATATAATATATATATACATATATATATATATATATATATATATATATATATATATATATATATATATATATATATATATATATAATTTTTAATTAATGATACAGTGTTTGATTGTCTGTGTGTGTGACTAATTTGAATATATAAAACAATGCCTTTCACGAGATTGATTATCTCCTTTAAATGATGGATTGTTTTTCCTTCAAAATACTAGACAAATTAAGATAACTGTACTAACCATGATGATAAGAATAGTAATAATAGTAATGGTAATAGTAGTGATAGTAATAATGACAATAATCATGATAATGATAAAAATGATAATAACAACAACAACAAATATGATAATAATACTGATAGTTATAATAACGATGATGTTGATAACAAAAATGACTGATGATTTTGATAATGATATTGATAATAATGATAGTAACAATAATGATAATGATGATAACATTGTCAACGAAACATTATAACATTAACGATTACAATAATAATAACAATGATGAGGATGATAATAATGATAATAATAACAATAATGATAATAGTATTGATAATAACAATGATGATAATAATGATAAAAATATTATAAACGTGCACGTATATCATTACAACAGCAAATGCAATGTAATAAATAATTATTAGTCGAAGCTTTTAACCTTTTATTTCCACATAAAAGTTCAGTGCGTGATTGCAACAGTAGTGTGTGATACTCAAGAGAAATGTAGCATTAACATTTTTGATATTTGCTTTGCCTGTACAATTAATTCCCTTGAATTGAAGAATATTGCATTTATTTATGATCTATTCTATCAAATATTTGTCAGTTCACTAGCAATGTAATAATCATGTGGTGTTACTGAATGTTATTTTTTCATTGTTTTCTTCATAAAAGAATATGTATACATTAGCATATATATATATATATACATGAATGCATACTTACATACATACATACATGTGTGTGTGTGTGTTTGTAAGTGTGTGTGTGTGTGTGTGTGTGTGTGTGTGTGTGTGTGTGTGTGTGTGTGTGTGTGTGTGTGTGTGTGTGTGTGTGTGTGTGTGTGTGTGTGTGTGTGTGTGTGTGTGTGTGTGTATGTGCATATGCAACATTATTGATTCATAGGCCTACACGAAGAAAGTTCACCCTCAATCAACTCGATGTCATTATTTTATCAGAGCCTTTAATATGACTATGTAGATTCACCGTTGTTGCAGTTACAAGATTAAAATTGAAAAGTACTCTAATCAATTAATATATTATACTTATCTATGGTACACACACGTATTTCGTAACGTTTATTATGCATTAGACTTAATGTATTATCATGATATACGGTAAAAAAAAGAAAACGAGGTAACTTTAATTTTATCTCTCTTATATATAATAAAAAATTTCGACTGAATTATATCTTGGAAAATCACAAATCCTAAAAAGTATAGTGTATTGCATTCTCCCCTATCTTCCTCGATTAATCTCCGTGCATATATAGACGATTTGCAACCTGGATTCCTCGAAACATCCGATTCAATTACCTTGCAATGATCATTTCACTGTAACTCTCCTCGTCTAATTGCAACGGCCTTCCTCTAAGTACTCATACACTCAATCTTTTTCTCTTTCTTTTTCTGTGTGTGTTACTGGGTCTCTATGTCACTCTGCATTTTTGTTCCACTTTGTTGTGAGTGATGGCTATTGACTCGCCTCTTGCCATTAAAGTGACAGTCAGACACTTTGGCTGTGTGGTCTTTACTTTCTCTCTTTCTCTATCTCTCTCTCTCATTCTCTGTCTCTCTGTCTCTCTCTTTCTCTCTCAATCTCTGTCTCTCTCAATCTCTGTCTCTCTCTCTCTCTCTCTCTCTCTCTCTCTCTCTCTCTCTCTTCTCTCTCTCTCTCTCTCTTCTCTCTTCTCTCCTCTCTCTCTCTCTCTCTCTCTCTCTCTCTCTCTCTCTCTCTCTCTCTCTCTCTCTCTCTCTCTCTCTCTCTCTCTCTCTCTCTCTCTCTCTCTCTCTCTCTCTCTCTCTCTCATATTCTGTCTCTCTCAATCTCTGTCTCTCTCAATCACTCTCTCTCTCTCTCTCTCTCTCTCTATCTATCTATCTATCTATCTATCTAACTCTCTCTCTATCTCCTCTCTCTGAAGACACTAGGTATTTGTTTCCTTTGTAAATCTTTGTAAATCTGATTATCATATTAAGCTATGAAAGCCTGATTTTTTTTACTCTTAAATTTAGTACTTAGATTATATAGATTATATTGTGATACACAAACAGCGTACCATGTCCTTAAGAAACGAATGTTCGGACACACAGCCCTTAACAATTACGCTATGCCAAATGCCTTATAGATATACACTAATGCACAGTGTCTCATTTTATTATCTGGGTTTGGAACTAATCAACAATCTTTAACATCAAACCTAACAGAGTCGTGTTGCTTAGTTTCAATTTCGCTAGTTTTTGACATGGACAGAAACCTCCCTTGAAAGAGATCCAT
>NW_028234404.1:9867943-9872943 GCF_977035675.1 Penaeus japonicus
TTAAAGATAATAATACTTAATGTATATCTCTGCCACTGGCTAATTATCTTCAAAAACAAAATATCTCTCGAGCATCAGAAATATCTCCCTTAAAATAAGAGTCAAGAGTCTGTTTTCCAGCTATCAATGTTAACCAACTTTGTTGCACGTATAATGCACGTGTTATTCATAATCAGAATAATTCGCCGTATTATAAATATTCATTCTTCATTTGGCATTTTCCATCCTCTTGCATGGGGAATAAACTTGTTAAATATATGATTTTGACAATCCTGTTAAGTTAATGGAACCAGATTTGAATCCTTTCTCTTGTCAATATAAATAAATTGTTTGGATGCCCTGGTCACATGCACGTACAAAGACAGAGGGAGAGAAAGATATAGATAAAGAAGAGAGGGGGGGGGGGGTTAAGAGAGAGAGGGAGAATGAGAGAGAGAGAGAGATAGAGATAGATAGATAGAGAGAGAGAGAGAGAGAGAGAGAGAGAGAGAGAAGAAGAAGAAGAAGAAGAAGAGAGAGAGAGAAGAAGAAGAAGAGAGAGAAGGAGAAAGAGAAATGAGAGAGGGAGCATGAGAGAGAGAGAGAGAGAGAGAGAGAGAGAGAGAGAGAGAAAGAGAGAGAGAGAGAGAAAAGAAGAAGAAGAAGAAGAGAGAGAAGGAGAAAGAAGGAGAAAGAGAAATGAAAAATTTGTTCTCCGGCGTGACTAAACTAACTGACAAACTTCCCTTCTCTCAGTAGCACCTCTGACAGTGACACAAAGGAGGAACCACAAGATAATGACACTGATCATCACACGTACATCAATGTCTGACTTATGAAGCTCTTTCCCTCAGACAAGGTGATGTGACATGCAGCAAATCAATCATCAGCGTCAAATTAAAAAAGAATTCATGTTTTTTTTTTCAAGAATTGATATGAGATCATGTTTATTCACACATGGCGAGGATTGAGGATTCTTACTTGGGAGAGATGTTTATATGTTGTATTAAGGACGGAATCATTTTTAAGATGAAAAAGAAAAAAAAAAAGAAAAAAAAAGGTGAAAGGAGCTGTGATGGAGGAAAGCCAGTCAATCAAGCAAGCGACTCACGATTTTTTATTATTATCATCATTATTATTATTATTATTATTATTATTATCATTATTATTATTATTATAATTATTATTATTCATTGCAACTTATTTCCTTGAGAGTATCAGATGATAGTTATAATCATATCAAAGTGAATAATACTTGAACACTTTCTTTAGTATATAACTATCAAATATGAAAAAAGTAACAAATACACTTCAAAGAAACACATCTCATATGTTTGTACAAGAATTAGGTTTCATGAACTACTGTGAAAAGGCTCGAGATTCATGCAAAACCGATAAGATTGCCCACGTAATAATCAGCAACCGAAGAAAACGTGTCTTTTGGAGCATATAATCACGGCACAATGCATTCTGCTGCAACCCGAAGAAATGCATGGTAGTATTTGCTTAAATTAGCGTGAGTAATGATTCGGGTTATGGCCTCATTATGTTTTTTTTTTTCCCCCTGAAGAATGAAAGTATGTATAAGTGAGAGTGAGTGTGTGTGTGTGTGTGTGTGAGTGTGTGTGTGTGTGTGTGTGTGTGTGTGTGTGTGTGTGTGTGTGTGTGTGTGTGTGTGTGTGGTGTGTGTGTGTGTGTGTGTGATTGCTTGTGTGTGTGTGATTGCTTGTGTGGGTATGTATGTGAATGAGATTGCTTGTGTGTATGCGTATGCGTATGCGTGTGAGTGTGCGTGTGCGTGTATGTATGTGCACAGAAGAATCAATGAAAGCTTTTCATGCTCATCTCAAACAAATTTTGATTAAAATCGACCCCAAAAGACATATCTATCAATAAAAAACAAACTGAATTTAAGCGAGAACCAAAATTGTGCCCCGCCCCTTTTTTTCACCTCGTTACAGCCCAGCGCGCCACTCTCCAGCGAAGCCCCTTGGACACTGCGGGCGTGAAGGACCTGTTACCCCTAATTGAATGGGCGTCAGACGAGGTAATAGGACGCGAAAGCCACGAGATGCTTGTGGAGAGGGGAAGAGAAGCAGAACTTAAGATGACCTCATCTCCCAATGACCTTTGACCTTGTTAGATCTGGGAGGCCGCTTTACACCCGATGATTAACCAGGTTGAGAGGGAGACGGAGATAAAAGGGCGATTAGTATTTGCATATTGTTTAACAAGACTCAAGAGGGTGCGTTTTGAAATAGCTTATTAAACTTACATGAAGCGACAGAGAGGGTAGTGTCAGCAAATGTCAACGCACACACACACACACACACACACACATATATATATATATATATATATATATATATATATATATATATATATATATATATATATATATATATATATATATATATATATATATATATATATATATATATATATATATATATATATATATATCACTGAATAGATGAATAGATCGATGATAGATAGAGATGAATGATAAACAAAAAATATAAACATGCACTGTAGGGAGACGATAGATAGATAGATTAGTAGATGGCTAGCCAGTGCCATTAAGTAATTACATGACTGAAATGCTTCTTTCTTATACCTTACAATAATGAAACACGACAGTAATATAAAGATAGATACTATTTGCAACGAAAAGGCCACAGACAAGAATATTTCGCGCGCTTGTGATATATCTCCAATATCACAGATTCAGAACTAGAGCACGCGAATTTCACCTCTCGTGATATTGCATTGGTTATTGGATTCATTCTTTTAATCTATAATCCTTCTGCATGAGATTGTAATTGTTTCTGTGTGAGGAACATTATATCATATCATCATCGCCTTCATCCTTATTTCTATTTATATTGTTTTTTTTTTCTCTCTTTTTTTTTCTTTTTTTTGGGGGGGTGTTATCATCATTACTGTTTTTTATTGTCATTCTTATTGTTATCATTATCATCATTATTTTTGTTATTCTCGTTATTATCACTATTACCATTGTTATCATTAGCATCATTATCCTTATTATCATCATCAAGTTTTCTGAATAATTCCGCGTCACTAAATTCAACAAAAGTGGTATCGATGGATTCCTCTCTCACCCTCTATTACTCATTTATAATAGATATAATCCGCGATTCCACTCTTCTACCCCACAATCTAGGTCCCAATTGATATATAACATAAATAAACCTTAGTTTCATCTCATATTTGTCTACTGTAGAATAAATATGTTAAGAATGCGTTTTTTTTCTTTCTTTCTTTCTTTTTTTTAGCGTGCCGTGTGCATAGCGACCGCACGAAGTGTTTTTTTTTTGGCGGGAATTTTGAATCCGCCGTTTTCGTGGTGCTTTTGCTTACAAAATTCTAACCTACTGACCAACCTAACTTTATTTAGTTTTGAAGTTTGCCTTAGCCAAGGCTGGGCTTGCATCCCTGTCACTACACCATGGTCCCCTAAGCATGAAATAGGATTCCTGTTGTCGAATTGTTAACTGTTCTATCCATTCTTTCTTGTCACATCTCGTCAAAAATATATTGCTGATGTCTTCTGTTGCTGACATTTTTTACTGAGAGTCCTAGATAGACACACACACACACAAAAAAAAAAGAATAATAGATAAATAAAAAATAAAAATACTTCCATGTTTTTTCTTCTTTGCTTAGAAAAAATACATACCGAAAGAAAGAGAGAGAGAGAGAGAGAGAGAGAGAGAGAGAGAGAGAGAGAGAGAGAGAGAGAGAGAGAGAGAGAGAGAGAGAGAGAGAGAGAGAGAGAGAGAGAGAGAGAGAGAGAGAGAGAGAGAGAGAGAGAGAGAGAGAGAGAGAGAGAGAGAGAGAGAGAGAGAGAAATGGAGAGAGAAAGAAACATGGAGAGAGAAAGGGGAAGTGAGAGAGAGAGAGAGAGAGAGAGAGAGAGATGGAGAGAAAAAGGAGAAGAGAGAAAGAGAAAGAGAGACAGAGAGAGAGTGAGAGTGTCACAGAACATCACGCGCTGTGTTTTTAGTGCATGCTTTTCACGCTTGGAGATCCATAATGCCAGTTAAGGATACTGATTGGACACTGCAAAACAGCGCATTTAATCTTCACTTCCAACCGCACGCTCGATTTGCATGAACCAGAGCACACATTTAGTTTGCAAACAGCATGATTAAAATTTCACACCAGGCTTTTCCAGGGCGCCTAGTAATGTGTTTTCGTAGTTGGTACATTTCGCATTGATGCAAAATTCATAGAGCAATAAATCCATACACGATTGCCAAAGTTTTGCTGTTGTGATAATTACTCTTAAAATATTTAAATTATGCTGCGAAAAAGGTGCGTAGTCATCCAAACGTGTGACTTTCTATTTGCGAATCTGTGTGGGTGGGTGTGTGGGGGAGGGGGTGGGAGGAGGGATGAGGGGGAGGGGGGGAGGTTGGAACATGGCTGAGTGAAATAATTGAAATGAAAAAAAAGGAACAGGAAATTGTAATAAATCATAAGCAGATGATAAGATAACTGCTATGTTTTTTTTTCACTTGGAATTATTTAACAACCAAAAATATTTTTAGTTTTTGGGATCATGTATCATGTAAATTTTCTTCCATTGCATGTTATGTGTTACGTGTTACATGTTATAATAAGTGTAGAAAACAAACGGAATCATTTATTTAAACCTTGTATGTTTTTTTTTTCAATGATTTACTATTCAATAAACATCAAACAAAAGAGTCAAGCTGTGAACACAACTCTCATGACGCATTGCATAATGGAGAAAATACGAACTTGCATGTCAATAGAACAGATGAAACTCACTCGGGATGTTCTGATCTGAATTGTTTATCCTCGTCATGTGACTCAAGTGACCACGTTGCCTAACTAAGCAGAATGCCCCAGGTGTTGCAGGATGATTTGCAAGATACTTGTCTATTCCATTTACCTACCTGACGAAAGGACATCAAGGGTAAGGACACTTGGAACGCTTAGTCAAGGATCTGATAACCTAGGATCGTTGCGAC
>NW_028234404.1:9882943-9885443 GCF_977035675.1 Penaeus japonicus
TGCATATAAGGCTTTGCACGGATGGAAAAAAAAAAACTCTTATGGCAGGGGGAAAGAACAGTCGTTAGTATACTTTTTAGTGTTTTATTATGTTGTGAGATTTATATCTACCATCTGCCATGCTTTCTCAATAATGTGATCAAATATAATTGTAGTGTAGTGTTCATACCAGCTCAGTATGTTCTTTACATTCAGGTGGAATTATTACAGTTTTATGGTAGGGCAAAAAAGTATTTTATATATCTGTAGTTTTGGTTTTACGTTCGAAAAGAAGATATGATAGAAATAACCATACCCAACAACAATAACAACAACAAAACATGGAGATGAAGAAGGGAAAGGCGACCTGTCCTTGTTGCTGAGGATGCCACACCATGTTGCATCCATACTGGCATAGGGGCATATTTCTGACTGCACATAATGTTGGCTACTTTCTTTGTTTCATTCTGCTGGCATATACTTTCTCTCCTGCAGGTGCAATGTGATATTAGGGATGTCTATGCTTCGGATTGTAAACTAATCCTATTTCGCTGAATATCACGGTAATCATAGTAATCATAATGATGATATAAATCGTCAGTCACTAATTATTATTCTTAAAGTGATTACACAAAAAGGTGACACAAACAATTAAATCAAAATAGATATGTACCGGAGTTGGCACGTTCATATAACCCGGACATCGGCAAAATGTTTTTAATGTCGGCACGTTCACGTCACCCGTACCAAACGGAACTCTAATACACGTGAATGTCTTTTAAGTCTTTCGCTAAACAGATTCCAGGAATAGGAGTAAAAATAATAACTTAGGATTTAATTTATTAGTCTGGTTTTCCTCTCCTTTCTATAATTATGTTTTCACTATCAGAGGCGATGTATGCAATATACGAAGATCTGACTAAGCTCTTTACTGATTTCAGTAAGAAACTATTTCACAGATTCTTTGAACTTATAGGATAGAGAAATTGTCGCTTACTTAACCTGAAAAACTGCCACGTGTATCATGGGAGGATAACCGTGTCTAACTGAGATATATGTCATATTATTATTATTATCATTATTATTATTAATATTATTTTGATTTACTTATTTTAATCAAGCGTGTTACCCAGTTTCATATAATAATCCTTTTCATGGGATTTGTGATATATGCATTAGAGCATCTAACATCTTTTAACTCTGTAACTTATTTTTCTCGTTCATACGCTCTTACTTTTGTTCATAAATTCCATCTGTTAAGCAGAACATCTAGTACAGACAGGGACAATTCCTGTCCTTCGCAAAAATTACGAAACGAACCTGATGACATGGTTCCATAATTTTCTCTAATGTGTTTTAGACCCGCAAGTGATCATATGTGATCTACCATGATGTCTAACAGCAACGGAAGATGGATGCTGAAAAGCTCCCATTTATCCGAAGCACTTCTCTCTGTCGGGAATATTAACACTATGTCTCGAGTGTGCTATTCAACACGATTTCTGACGCGGGAATTTCCCTTCCTTTTTCTTCGACCGGACGTGGCGTCGTATTAGCTATCTGGGAAAAGTTTTTTTTTTTTTCATGAAGAGTCCGCAATAGATTTCTTCAGGAGTCTCCATCGATTCCAAAACCGTTTTTTTTAATATATATATATATATATATATATATATATATATATATATATATATATATATATATATATATATATATATATACATATAACGCTTGAAAGAAGTTCTATAACAGAGCCTACTTCTCCCGGTCCTAAAAAAATACGATTCCGGGGGTTGGTGACCTAAAAAAAAGAAGAAGAAAAAAAGTGTCAAATCATGCCTCTGTGATGAGATAGAGCCATAAGACCGGTCTCGTTGGATAGAGCACTGAATATGCTCTGGGGCAGTTTTACACTATACAGCTTTTGAGTGACCGGAGCCAAAAACTCTAATAACCTTGGTAATTGTCCTAAGGCCTTTTTGGTTGAAGATTTTGAAGATAGCGTAATGACTCGACTCGTTCGACTTTTTGACGAGTCGAACACCTTTCCTAACTCTCGCCTAGCAACTCACCTCGTTCACCTGGAACTTGGCAAATGTAACAAGAATGTTCTCAAATACTGCTTGCCAGACCATTATTTTGCATACTTACAGTGTTCATAGTGTATCCGGTACCTGTTATGGAACAATCGACCGATGATTTTCCGAAAGAATCATAAGTGAAATACTTAAATTAGGGGTTTGTTTCAGGAGGAGAGTACAATGACACACACACACACAAACAAACACACACACACACACACACACACACAAACACACACAAACACACACACACAAACAAACACACACACACACAAACACACACACACACAAACACACACACCTTTTTGATGAAACTTCTTCAAAGAGTTTTCCTAAAAATATCTGAATTCTTCATCTTTTGTTTCCTTTCATCTTCGGCATTCTTTGGATTTTCCTCTCTCGTCTTTTGGTTGCAAAATGTCTTTGATCTTTTTAATTTTGGT
>NW_028234404.1:9887943-9892943 GCF_977035675.1 Penaeus japonicus
GTGGACATGGCACGTCCTACAATAAACTAGAAATCACTTCTGTCACAACTAAATCTGATTGCTGGGATTTACAAGATGGCGAGGCAATCAAACAGAAAGACAACAAACATGTAAAAACTCGGAGTAAAGCGAAGAGTTTACAAGAAAAAAAAATACAACTTGATATTGGTCTACAGCGTGTTTTTTACCTACAGTATTTTTTTTTTTTTTTCTTGGGCAGGTCGCTTGCATAAATCAGAAAGAGAGAGAGAGAGAGAGAGAGAAGGGGGGAGAGAGAGCGAGAGAGAGAGAGTGAGTAAGTGAGAGAGAGAGAGAGAGAGAGAGAGAGAGAGAGAGAGAGAGAGAGAGAGAGAGAGAGAGGGAGGGAGAGATAGGGAAAAAAAAGAGAAGGGGTCAGAGAGGAACGAGCCCTAAAAGCAACGATTAAGGTATTACACAGAAGCTCATTTTTCATACTTTTCAGTTTGATGACAACGTTAACTGATGTAATTGATAACAAAAATACATACGTAACAAAAAGAAATACCTAAGAGCAATAATAAACACCACAGAAAGTAAATAGATAAAATGAAAAGTAATAATAATCCATAAGATCAGTAGAGAGAAACCCGTGGTCAGTGTAATTCCTGCAACATAAATTTGCATAGATCATTGCAGTTCAGAAAGATTCACGAAGACGATGCATCGTCCGAGCTAGTTGCACATAGACCACCCGGCTTCTGTCAGTTAATAGAGCTGACTAATCTGATCATCATCACCGAATGCTTGCTGAGCCGTCCGGATTGGCAGTAGGCGCTCCAGCTGCCACGGATTATGCAAGAGGCATATTCGTCTTACTGGCTCGGAGACTGTCGCGTGCGGAAGCGAGTGTGGTCACAATCCTGTAGATAGTGCAAGAGGGTGGTGCAAGAGGGTGGAATCCGGAGAGAACAAAAGCCGTCAGCATTGATGATTGTGTCTTTGAACTGCCACGCACAAGGATGAATAAATCTGTGTCAATTTTTATGTCCACGATCTTATCAATCCATGATGTAATATTCCTTTGTTTACCGCTGGTCTCGAAATAAACATATACTGAAAGGGGATCTTATATGATGGATATCGACGCTTGAATATGCATGTGTTATTTCTAGATATAAAATCTGTCTGAGAATTTCCAAATATGGAGAACACGACTGTTGATAAAACAGGTATCTTGGTGAAGAAAATGAAAACAGAACAATTCCAGTGACATTATTTGGATCTGTAATTCTGCAAATTATCAAAGCTATGTAAATCATTTCCTCGGTGAGCAAAATAAATAGCAAGTTTATATATGTATATATATATATCATGGCACAGGAGTGTATAAATAGTGTTGAGCTATTAGGTGTAGCATCTGTCTATTGTTGCAACATGGTCTTTGATCTGTATTACAGACCGGAAATACAGTGGCATTAAAGTGATGTTAATCTGTCTAGGTTTTGAATTCAATCCCTCGAACGCAGTCGGGAATAAATGTTGAGCGGTGTCGTATTGGAGAGACATGATATCTAAGTATTAAATGTAATTTTGCTATTGATAATTCACACTCACACACACACACACAAACTCACACACACCAACACACACACACACACACACAAACTCACACACACCAATACACACACACACACACACATAAACATACACACACACAAACACACACACACACACACACACAAACACACATACACACACACACACGCGCGCGCACGCACCCGCACACAAACTCAAACACAAATACACACATAAACACACACACACATACAAACCGACTATTGACTTAGTACACAGTATATCACCGTATAGAAAAAAAAGATAAACAAACATCCAATAGCCTTATCTGATCAATCATTTTTCAAACATTACACATAAACAGAGTCACGTACGTCCAGACTGCCGCCACTAACCCAAACAAATGTATTTTGAAACCGATAGCTATCTGGTTGATGGTTTCCCCGAACTCGAAATGAATTTGGTGCTTATTTCGTGGCAGCGCAAATGTTTGAGCAGCGAAGTAAACACATTGTCTGGAGTAAACCGATGAGAGAAATATGACTTGCAAGCAGAGTTGAATGTTTGCGTTAGAATGAATGAACTACTGGTTTTGGAGGGTGACAATAGTCATTCGTGTATAATGCATGCACGAGGAAGAAAGGGGGAGAGAGAGGGAGAGGGAAAGGGAAAGGGAGAGGGAGATAGAAGAGAGCGAGAGAGAAAAAGAGAGAGAGAGAGAGAGGAGAGAGAGAGAGAGAGAGAGAGAGAGAGAGAGAGAGAGAGAGAGAGAGAGAGAGAGAGAGAGAGAGAGAGAGAGAAAGTGAGAGAGAGAAAGAGAAATAGACAGACAGAGAGAGAGACCGAGAGAGAACAAACAAGCACAAATAATCCACCGAGTCGCTATTCACTGATGAATATCTCGAAAATGAAAATGAACCCAAAGCTTCCAAGTTTAAAGCACATTTCGCATTTTTTCTGACAAAATGTCCCTTCCTTTTCTTTAAATGTAGGATCGCCGAGTGATGACTTAATAAAATCCAAGGCAACATTTTTCTTTCTATTACTCTCACTCACTTACTCTCTCTCTCTCTCTCTCTCTCTCTCTCTCTCTCTCTCTCTCTCTCTCCCTCTCTCTCTCTCTCTCTCTCTCTCTCTCTCTCTCTCACTCACTCACTCACTCACTCTCTCTCTCTCTCTCTCTCTCTCTCTCTCTCTCTCTCTCTCTCTCTCTCTCTCTCTCTCATTCACTCACTCTCTCTCTCTCCACACTCAGAAAGGAGAAGAAAAAAAAGAGCAAGGAAACGCAGATACTGCAGTGATAAGACAAATAAGATAAATAATACAAATTATAATAATAATAATAATAATAATAAATAATAATAAATAAGATAAATGGTGGACACAGATGTTAAGGATGGCACACAGGGAGTGGGCCAAAAGAGGCAGGCGGGAAGAAGATACGGATATACTCCTTAACATATTAAAGATGTGTGGAGAGAAAAGGAGGGAAGTGAGAGAAAAGTATTGGTCAGTGTTTGCGCAAAATATCGAGGGAAGTAAATCTCAAAGACATATGGTATCATGTAAAGAAGGCGAGGGAAAAAAACAAATAACCTCATAGGCCATCCACATCCAGAGGAGGAGGTAAAGAAACATATTAATAAATGGGCAAAAGCATCTTCTCTGGTTTCATTACCACAAAGCACTCGTGACGCTTTGTTTGCATGGGAAGCCGAAAGAAAGAGACAGATTCTTTCATCCATAATAACTACACACGAAGTTCTAAAGGCAGTTAAAAGAGAGAAAACCACTTCACCAGGAGAAGATGGAGTGACATATGATATTCTCAACTAATTAGCAAGCATGACAAATAGCCCTCTAATTGATCAATTCAACATGAGCTATGCGGAGGGTAGATTACCGAAGGCGTGGAAGAAAGCTATTATAATACTTATTCCAAATTCAGCTGGGGGTTACAGACCTGTATCTCTGACTACCTGTATATGTAAAATGATGGAGCGAATATTATTAAATAGACTAATATACATGATTGAAGATAAACTGTCTTGTATGTGTACGGTTTTATGAAGGGAAAAGGAACATCAGACTGAGTAATTCAGAGTTTATCCAACGATGTAGTTTTTTTTTTTATAGATTTACAGGGAGCTTTTGATAAAGCTAATGGGGAAGTGATTCTATATGAATTGACAAAATTAGGTGTAACAGGAATGTTGCTGAGAAATATTAGTGGCTATCTGACAGATAAGAAAGCTTGCGTATGGTTTCAAGGCTGTTTTTCAGAGAAGAAAAGTGTTGAGTTGGGTATTCCACGGGGGTGTATTAAGCCGAATGCTCTTTAATGTACTAATGAATAGAATAGCTTCAGAGAAATATTGTAAGGGCGTTAAGCCAGTGATATAAGCAGATGATATTTTGATACAAAGAAACACAGAACGCCGCTTCTAAACAACGCTGGGCAGATTAACCAGTCTTGCTCAAACATTGAGACTGGTCATTAATGAAAAAGGATGAAGTTTCAGAGTAAACAAAGAGGCGACGTGCCGCTTATCCTAAACAACAAGGTATTAACATATAAATATCTGGGTATATACATTGGCTTCACTGCCTCAAGCAAAGATGCTGAAGTAAATCACGTACTAGCGCAGTGGAAGGCTCGACTGCGGCCGCTCAGGGCACTTGCTTGTCGCGGGATAGGACCCGGGGTGCCTCTGCTGAGGCTAGTCTACATCAATACAGCAAGAGCTCAGGTGGAATTATGCAGCATCTATAGCCTGTCAGGGGAGGCTCCGAAGGCTTGAAGCCATGCAGAATGAAGCTATGCGTATTATCCTCGGGTGTCAAAAGAATGCTATGATAGACATAATGAGAGAAGAGACCAGATTGCAAAGTATTGCACAGAGAGCAAGCGAAATTAATGCCATAGCAGCCGTCAGGCTAAAGAGAGAGAATGGCGGAAAGAAATTAGTGAGAGATATGATCAGCGGTGTTAATAACATCAGGACTTTTTATAGACAAGGCAAGTGAGGATATATGAAGAAGCTGAAAAATGATAAAGAATATATGGCTTGAAGGACTTTTGTCGTTCGCTTCAGACATCCCCCAGAGTGCCACCATGGGAAGACCTGGCGGTTAATGTAGATGTCGAACCCCTCTGTATGAATAAGAGGCTGTATGAACAAAGGTCAACTTAAATCATAAAATTGCTCATGTTTACTACGAAGGGTCAATTTTGAAGAATGGCAGAGCAGGATGTGGGGTTATCATCAGACAGTTCACTTCGACTGGAGAGGTCACCACAAGCAGTGGGATAAGACTGAGTAATCATATATCAACGACACAAGATGAGTTATGGCCAATATTGACGGCACATGAATAGATTGAAATTGTTAATAAAGATACTTCTTTGTGGATAGGAGGGGAGCACTGGACTCACTTAATAGCAAGAGCCCTGTGTTTGATCA
>NW_028234404.1:9920443-9927943 GCF_977035675.1 Penaeus japonicus
AGATACTGGGTCAGTGCGAGGGGCAGCGACAATTCTTCTAATTGGTCAGGGAGCTGCCCGACCCGGCGGTGATTGGTCCACGTGGTAATGAGGCAGGACCTTGGCCACGCCCTCCGAACGTGGGTATTCAGGACTGACCTGGAACTGGGAGACATTGTGTTTAAGTAACTAGAAATATTTAATCATTGCTTCGATATGAATTTTGAATCTTTATCATATACAATAATACCTTGATATCGCTCGACCACGTTACCCCAAATCGTCCCGATTTGGTAAGAAAATTAGATATAACGAAAAGAGAATGCCAAAATCAGCGATACTTAGCAGAGAAAAAAGGAGATCCGTGATCAGTGGAGCTCTTGAAAATATACGAAGAGATCAGGAAATGCCGTGGCAACGTCTCGATTATTGCACAAGATCACACGGTTGTGCAATCAATGCAGGCTTCGAGATGGGCTGCGCTGGTTACAGGATTGACACGTCTGGTTGACATGCCCTTCTGCATCCATCACTATCGTATCTGAAAAACTTTATACACGTAACTAGTGCATACGATAGTTGTAGAGGGGACAGGGTAAAGGGCGTAGGAGCACAAATTATGCAGATGCATGTTATAAGATAATTGATAATAGTAGTTATGAATTAACTAGCTGAAAATAACATGCAATATAATTTAAGAAGATATCAAAAGTATGTATACAATAAGTGCATTGCTAATTATTAACATATTATTATGTCATAATGTGTAGAAACAATTAAAATTTAGCAAGTAAGTTATGCTAAGTTATAGTATATACTCATAAATTGGTATATCCAGTAATGGTAAATATAGTACAAAAAAGATATAAAGATACGGCTTGCGAATAGGCATCGGGTGATGCGGTAACTTGCTCGTAGTGCGATGCAACCAACACGCGACCAAGCTCGAGTCATCAGCTGTTGCAAGTCAGGTATCTGTTTAAGATCAGACTGGGGAAAAAATCATTAGGAGTCCCGGGTTTCAGGATGAACCCGAGATTTGCAACAATGCAAGGAGTTGACTGCATCAGGAACCGTATACAGCATAGAATGGTCCTGGTAGTCGACAGATATGTGGTAGTTACCAGCAGGAACTATCTGCAAGGTATAGCGAAATTAGTATTCCATATTGAAAAATAATCATATATGCAACATAATCATATGATTAGGCAATAACAAGAAATAGGAAGTATTTACCTGAGTTCATGTTATTTGCTGACAATACTTACGCAGTAGCAGACCGGATTCATCGAGGGATGAACTATGTGCAAAATATGTCTGCTGTGATAATAGATGAGTATGAAAAAATGGTAAGTTAAGATGTAGTTTTTCCATTTACTAACTGGGTCTAGTCCTTCGGGGAGTGAAGGCACGGCATGTGAGCCAAGGTCAGTAGCAAATTAGAAAGAACAATGTAAATGTGTATGATGCATGTAAAAAAAAAATAAAAGCCAAATTACCAACCATATCTAATCCTGTAAATAGGCGTGACCGGAAGTCAAGATTTGAGGCAAAGTGGGTAAAAAAAAATATCATGAGTATGCATATGAAAGAAAAAAAACTAATCCAAATATCAACCGAATCCAGTCTAATGAATTAGAAGGCACGACATGAGTCAGATTGGATGAGACTGGAAAAAATAAATGTTAAATAAGCTGAAATAAAAATTATTATTAATATAATATTGACCTGGAGGTCGTTCCGTTAAGGAATAGGTGATTTACCGTGATTGACCATGCTAGTGGTCGGTAAGATCATGCGCCAAATTGAACTCGTCCCGTGGGGAAACGCTGTCTTAGCTCGAGAACAAAGATAAATATGATGAATTAGACTATGCTAGGATATTTCAATTGCGTGGCCGAACTCGTCCTTCTGAAATTAAGTGTGCGGCGTAATAGCCAAGATCGGGGCGCCAAACTGAAAGGAAAATACCATTAATGTGTGCATAGCTAATAAACACAATGCGGAGTTAGCAAGCCTGGAACGTCTGATATGAGTGAGAAGCGCGCTGTCTCTGTTTGAGAGAATTAAATTGTGTACGTCAGGTTGTCAAGATCTCCGTAGGCGCCGCGATGCACCGGAGTGCGAAAAAATAACCCGTTAATTCGCGGTTTATTCATATATTGGTACCATAAATACGCGGAATTAGGGTGGTGAGATGCCATATGCAATGGGCGTCCATGCAATGAAGGCCCCCGATAAGTGGAGGTACAGTTAGCTAGATAAAGGCAAGGTTAAGCTGAAAAGCTATAAAAAATAATGAAAAATGATAAATAAACCTTTTCCTGACTGTCCTTTAGTGATGGAACGTTTCGTTTCAGTAAAATATCATGATAAGATATTTGGCGTTCCGGATTGACCCATGAATATGTTTCGAAAGGTCGGAAACTCGGAGAGGCCTATGAATGATAATATATATGTTTAAATGTTGTCGAAGAGGGGGGGGGTTCGACAATTGCTTAGAAATAAAAAATAATGACAATCATATCATACGATGATCAAAGTTACCTCTGCAATTAAATAATGAGATATGGAAGTAACAATAATCAATAATGCATACTGAAAAATGCAAAGATAGTCGAATATGACTATACAATGAAATAGGAATAAAGCTAAAGAAACGAAACATGCATCTGTCAACCGACTTCTCGCAGCTAAATGTGATGGAAGGTAAGTCATAATAAGGAGTGATGAAACATGTTAAGATATGAAATAATTGCCATAGAGATTGTAATGAATGAACAATCACAAGTCCACAAAGTCATAAAAGTGAACAAAATTAACAAAACATATACTGCCGAATGTTGAGAAATATGGAATTTCCTAAAGACAGTTTAAATTGTAAATCCAATTATCGGATTACAAGATGACCGTTGTGAGGTCAGGAGTGTGACCATTGAACGATTCACTAATGACAAAGTATGTCACGTTACAGAAGATGCAGATATATAGTCATGCATTAAGAAATATACAAACGTATATGCAGACAATAAAATAAATGCAAATGTAGAGAAAATCAGAGTTAAGACCAATATAATTCTTAATATTCGTTATCGATTTTCTTACAAATTCACACGAGTCAATAATGACATAGCGATAAGGTCACATACAGATTAAGGTCAGAAGTGACCGAAAGGTCACGTGTGAAACTACCATCCTTATTAACACGGACATGAAGTTGACCACAAGGGACTGAAGGGTCCGCGAGAAATATTAACACATTGTCATAAGTTTTATGTACAGATTGACCATACGAACGGGTCACGGTCAAGTGAGGGTATCAGGTCATTGCAAAATACATTTAATAATTATAATGCATATTAAAGCAAGAAATAAAAGAAATTATATTAAAGTCCCATACATAAAAGAGCAAATGTATATTAAATGTTTAACGCAAAGTGAATTACATTCCTCGATTACATAGTATAAACCATATATCAAGAAAGGAAAAGTATGTAAATTCACAAGAAAATAATAACACCACGAGATCAAATGAATCTGAATCATGTAATTTGATAAAAAATATATTTTTGTTTCGAAGAAATACGTACATGTTATAAATTTCGACCCATAGGAAACGAAAACCTTTAAGAAAAATCACACAGATATTAGAAATTCTACATAAGAAATTTCGTCGAAGTTATTGCCATAAAGAATATGATGTGAATATTTACTTTAAATCGAACTAACGCACAGAAAAACTATAATCATGCATTATACGTAGTTATAAATGTAATCGTAATTTCACACAAGATAACGTAGAGAAATGCAAAAGCGTTCGAATGATAGAATAAGTTAAACGAAAACAGTTACTTTTATCGGCTTCCGATGAAAAGGACTATTTCCCACACCGTTTATGTGAATTTTATACGGAGTACGAATAACGTTGAAACGTTAAATAATAACTAACGTAAGATCTAAATTAGAATAATTTGTTAAACTTTCGTAGCACAGGTAAAATATAAACGAATAACATACACATCGGGAAAGACACATAAAATAATGATGTGAAATTTTACGTTACCGAACTGTTAACGAAAAGTTATTTATGAATGTAACGAAACGATACGTAGAAATACAAAAACTCACTAATTAACTAAAAAAGGTGTGGTGAGGGAATAGATGAGAAAGCGGGGTGGAGGGTGGGGGTATACGGGAGATTGGCAATAAACAGGAGAAAAAAAAAACGCAATGGAGGGGGGGCGGGATACACAGGAGATACAGTGACTTGCAACCTAAATGACTGACCTTTTGTTGCTGAAGAAAGAAAGTTGCTTCACTGCGATTGTCGTGGTCCTCTTAGTGCTACGTTGTTCACTTCACAATTACACACTTAGACAAAAGAACGGGCGATAATGTCCCGACCATTACCGTATGAGGGGGATAGGACAAGGATATTTAAGGTCGCGCGAGCGGTCACGACTTATATTATATATTAGGTTAATTTTTGTACACTTTGTACCGAAATGAGGAGGACTTCTCCCGATATCTCTAACTATGTCACGTAGTGAAAAATAGAAGAAGAGCACTTGTAGCCGAAATGGTTGCATAAAATTGAAACTAGGGCCCTAGTCATTTGTTAGTAATCAAACAGAACCAAAATATTTGTACGAGCGGCTTCAATATGTATAATCAAAAACACTAATTAACCGACGGGAGTGCTTATCTTGCGACATCACCAATTTATGTGACAGCAAGATATATCAAAAATGTATCCAAGTCTGCCACCAGAATATGTGGTGAGCAAATGAATCTCCCCGCTGACACCATGTGAGTGACAGCAAGATATCAAAAGATGAATCCCATGCTGCCACCAGAATTTTGAATCTTTATTCATATACAATAATACCTTGATAAATGCAGATCATGTTATAAAGAAACAAAATAAAAATTTTTTGATAATAGTAGTTATGAATTAACCTAGCTGAAAATAACATGCAATTAATTTTAAGAAGATATCAAAAGTATGTATACAATTATAGTGAATCATTGTGTGCCTAATTATTAACATATTATTATGTCATAATGTGTTAGAAACAATTAAAATTTAGCAAGTAAGTTATGCTAAAGTTATAGTATATATACTCATAAATTGGTAAGATCCAGTTAATGGTAAAATATAGTACTAAAAAGATATAAAAGATACGGCCTTGCGAATAGGCATCGGGTGATGCGGTAACTTGCTCGTAGTGCGATGCAACCAACACGCGGGGGCGACCAAGCTCGAGTCATCAGCTGTTGCAAGTCAGGTATCTGTTTAAGATCAGACTGGGGAAAAAAACATAGGAAGTCCCGGGTTTCAGGATGAAACCGAGATTTGCAACAATGCAAGGAGTTGACTGCATCTGGAAACCGTATACAGCATAGAACTTTTTTGGTCCTGGTAGTCGACAGATATGTGGTAGTTACCAGCAGGAACTTATCTGCAAGGTATAGCGAAATTAGTATTCCGCATAATTGAAAAATAATCATATATGCAACATAATCATATGGAATTAGGCAATAACAAGAAATAGGAAAGTATTTACCTGAGTTCATGGTTATTTGCTGACAATACTTACGCAGTAGCAGGACCGGATTCATCGAGGGATGAACTATGTGCAAAATATGTCTGCTGTGATAATAGATGAGTAATGAAAAACATGGTAAGTTAAGATGTAGTTTTTCCATTTACTAACTGGGTCTAGTCCTTCGGGAGTGAAGGCACGGCATGTGAGCCAAGGTCAGTAGCAAATTAGCAAGAACAATGTGAACGTGTATGATGCATGTATAAAAAAAAATAAAAGCCAAATTACCAACCATAATCTAATCCTGTAAATAGCGTGACCGGAAGTCAAGATTTTGAGGCAAAGTGGGTAAATAAAAAAATATCATGAGTATGCATATGAAAGAAAAAAAACTAATTTCTAATCCAAATATCAACCGAATCCAGTCTCTATATGAATTAGAAGGCCACGACATGGAGTCAGATTGGATGAGACTGGAAAAAATTAAATGTTAAATAAGCTGAAATAAAAATTATTATTAATATAATATTGACCTGGAGGTCGTTCCGTTAGAGGATAGGTGATTTACCGTGATTGCCCATGCTAGTGGTCTGTAAGATCATGCGCCAAATTGAACTCGTCCGTGGGGAAACGCTGTCTTAGCTCGAGAACAAAAGATAAATATGATGAATTAGGGGGGACTATGCTAGGGATATTTCAATTGCGTGGCCGAACTCCGTCCTTCTGAAATAACGCGTGCGGCGTAATAGCCAGATCGGGCAAAACTGAAAGAAATTACCATTAATGTGTGCATAGCTTAATAAAAAATGCGGAGTTAGCAAGCCTGGAACGTCTGATAAAGTGATAAGCGCGCTGTCTCTGTTTGAAGAGAATTAAATTGTGACGTCAGGTTGTCAGATTCTCCGTAGCGCCGATGCACCGGAGTGCGAAAAAATAACCGTAATTCGCGGTTTATTCAATATTTGGTATACCATAAATACGCGGAATTAGGGGTGTGTGAGATGCATATGCCAATGGGCGGTCATGCAATGAAGGCCGATAAGTGAGGTACAGTAGCTAGATAAAGGCAAGGTTAAGCTGAAAAGCTATAAAATATGAAATGATAAATAAACCTTTTCCTGACTGTCCTAGTGAACGTTTCGTTCAGTAATATCATGATAAGATATTTGGCGTTCCGATTGACCCATGAAATGTTTCGAAAGGTCGGAAACTCGGAGAGGCCTATGATGATAATATATATGTTTAATGTTGTCGAAGTCGACAATTGCTTAGAATTAAAAATAATGACAATCATATCATACGATGATCAAAGTTACTTGCAATTAAATAATGAGATATGGAAGTAACAATAATCAATAATGCAATGAAAAATGCAAAGATAGTCGAATATGACTATACAATGAAATAGGAATAAAGCTAAGAAACGAACATGCATCTGTCAACATTTCTAGCTAAATGTGATGATAAGTCATAATATGGAGTGATGAAACATGTTAAGATATGAAATAATTGCCATAGAGATTGTAATGAATGAACAATCACAAGTCCACAAAGTCATAAAAGTGAACAAAATTAACAAAACATATACTGCCGAATGTTGAGAAATATGGAATTTCCTAAAGACCCCCCCCCCCCCCCCCCCCCCCCCCACCACCCAACCCCCCCCCCGCCCCCTCACAACCCCCCCCCCCCCCCCCCCCCCCCCCCCCCCCACCCCCCCCCCCCCCCCCCACCCCCTCCCCACCCACCCCTCCCCCCCCCCCCCCCCCCACCCCCCCCCCCTCCCCCCCCCACCCCCCCCACCCCACCTCCCAGTTTAAATTGTAAATCCAATTATCGGATTACAAGATGACCGTTGTGAGGTCAGGAGTGTGACCATTGAACGATTCACTAATGACAAAGTATGTCACGTTACAGAAGATGCAGATATATAGTCATGCATTAAGAAATATACAAACGTATATGCAGACAATAA
>NW_028234404.1:9945443-9950443 GCF_977035675.1 Penaeus japonicus
TATGTGTGTAATTATACTGTTAACTCATGAAAAAAAAAAAAAAAAAAAAATATATATATATATATATATATATATATACATATATATATATATATATATATATATATATATATATATATATATATATATATATATATATATATAATGGAGCAAAACAGAAATGCAAAAGCCCTTTCACAAAGCTATGAAAAAGAAGCATAATAGAGGCAACAAATAGATAAACGAATAAAATAGAGTTTCGGCCGTAGAAATTCCAAATTGAAGAGATTAAGGGATACATTCTTTTTATTGCATTTTCGTTGAAAAGTAAATCGCCACGGACTGAAATACCATTTGTTTCCGCCCACGATATATTCCTTTGACAGTTTTGTATATTTATCTAACGTATATATATGTGTGTATATATATATATATATATATATATATATATATATATATATATATATATACATATATATATATATATATGTATATATATATAAAATAGACATATATATATGTATATATATACTAGGTATAAAGTAATATTTATTTCAATATATACTTCCCCTCTCCTAGAAGTTTCAAAAGAGAGGGAACGAATGTTAGAAATAGTGAAAATAGAAAATGAGGTCAATAAAGTGGGGGGAAAAAATGTGCAATGGCCACGCTAAGGATTCAAACGAAAAGTTTAACAGCCGAGATCTGGTCATGAGACGCGTCCAAACGGAAGGAAAGGAAAGGAAGTCAAAAAAGAAAAAAAGAAAAAAAAAATCTCTTTACGATTCAAAGTCTTATTCAATTCGCCAAAAAAATCTACGGGAATCGCTCTGAAGGAATCGATGTCGGGGGTTTGACATTTGCGTTTTATTTCTATAGTAAAAATGATAATAGGAAGCTTAAGGATGGTGATTATAAAGGAGGATAATGGTGTTGAATTATATTTTAGCCTGATAATGATAGTAGTTCATAGTTGCAGGAAACAGGTGTTTTGCACAGAAAAGAAAGAAATATCGGAGTATGAGACAACAATAAAAATGATCATAGTATCATTATAGTACTTACTATAATGATAATGAAAATATGAGGTTATTGATAATGCTGCTTTTGATGGTGGCAACAGCAAAATCTATGTGAAAATTAATTTAGCAATGCTTTTAAATCAAATTTTCACATGTAAGAACCAAAAAGAAAATTGCAAATGACACGAAATTCGTAAAAAGTAATATAGCAATAGCAATAGCCGAGGGCTACTAGTAGTAGTAGTAGAAGAAGAACTAGTATTAGTAGTAGTAGTAGTAATAGTACCAGTAGTAGTAACAGCAGAAGTATTAATAGCAGAAATAGTAATATAAGTTAAATGATAAAATAAATCGTCTGTAAAATGGCAAAACGAAATTAAACGTAAGGAAGTAGAAACGAAACAATAGCAGATTGGTTGAACAATGGTTGACAAAGTTTCATCCCAAATGAATAATAAAGCCACATTAATGTTCCAGACGAAAGTAAAGGGATATTCATAAGATATTACCAAAATAAAGAGTAAACAAATCAAAGAAACAAACCATGAATTAAAAAAAAAACAGAAAAATATAGCGACAGGTTTCCATATACGGTCAGGTGTGAGTCCCACTAAACTGAACCAAAAATCAAGTAAAAAAAAAAAAAAAAAAAAAAAAAAAAATACAAAGAAAAAAAATACACATACACACACACACACACACACACACACAATCATACACACACACACACACACACCACACACACACACACACACACACACACACACACACACACACACATATATACATATATATATATATATATATATATATATATATATATATGTATATATGTATATATATATATATATATATATATATATATATATATATATATATATATACATATATACATACACACACACCGAGAGGTTTCCTTATACGGTTAGGTGTGAGTCCCAATAAACTGAATCGCTGACCATACACCATTACTGTATATATAAGCAAAGGACGATTATAATGATGTACTCGTTTATCTTCCACGTGAAAGACTATGATTAATTCACATTTCGTTTTTGCTTTTATATCCTGTCTGTCTGTTTCTTTCTCCCTCTTTTTATTATGTGAAGATTTTTTGTTTTTTGATTTTTGATTTTTAGTACTAATCCTCTAATCATTTCTAGGTAGTCTCAAAAAAAAAGAAGTTAAAAAAAGAAGATAAATGAATCTCCCTCGTATGAAAAAAAAAAAAAAAAAAAAAAAAAAAAAAAAAAAAAAAAAAAAAACGAGGGGGAGATCTGAGAACTTAAGTGCAAGTCAACAATCGAAATTGTCTGTATTATCTTTTCTCTGGTCTTTCAAAGTCACTTACCTCTTATTTCCTTTTGTTTTATGACCTCCGGGAATTCCCAGTTTAATGACCAGAGCCACTGGCGCGTGACGGGTCGACTTCCAGGGGCGGGGGGGGGGGGGGGGGGCCGCCGGCGGGGATAATGGAAACGTGGCGCTGGGATATAAAGGGGAACGCAGGAAGGCTCACCGAAGGCTGGCTAGACTGAGGGAAGAATCGACGGATAGGATTGCTTGGATGTTCTTTTTTTTTTTTTTTTAAATGTGCACACACACGCATACATACACACGTGCACGCACGCGCGCACATACACACGCACGCACGCACGCACGCACACGCACACACGCACACACTTTTAAAGTATCTTAGACACCTAACTTCAAAGACTGTGCTTATGCTCAATAGTCCCAAAGATATATAATCATGTATATCTATATTCAACGTTAATCTCTCTCTCTCTCTCCCTCTCTCTCTCTCTCTCTCTCTCTCTCTTTCTCTCTTTCTCTCTCTCTCTCTCTCTCTCTCTCTCTCTCTCTCTCTCTCTCTCTCTCTCTCTCTCTCTCTCTCTCTCTCTCTCTCTCTCTTTCTCTCTCTCTTTCATTCTTAAGGAAGAATATGCTCCCCTTGTTCATTTCCTCCTCCACTTGTTCATTTCCTCCTCCACTTGTTCATTTCCTCTTCCACTTGTTCTCGCCGGAAACTCAAATGGACTCTCTGTAATAAGTGTCTTATTAACTCACCAACAGAACGGCAATGAAGGTGCTCTGAACACGTGGAACATTCCGGAACAGCTGAACTTCCCGCTCCTTCCCGTTCCGTGGAAGAGATGTTATCGGGTGACTCAGAGCCTTAGCCTAACTCGCCTCTCTTTTTTTTTTTTTTTTTTAAGTGTTAGTAAATATACTTGAAATAAAAATCTTGTTCGGATATCATTGCTTGCTCAATTGAGAGTGTACGCGAGGATCTTAAAGATTCAACTTTTCGCACGATGTGTGTTCCTTATTGCACACTTTATCTCCGAGGTCAAAATGGGGGTGGGGGGGGGGCGTATTGCATCGAGGGCTGATCAAAACTGGAACTTTCCTCATATGCAAATTATTGGCATCGTTGTGCCTTGTCGCTTAATATTCCGGAAAAGCGATAGTCTCCCGAGACAGGAAAGTTTGGTTGACTTTTTTTTCCAGGTATGTTAAAGAAGAAGAAGAGAAATATGTTTTTTTTTTCTTCTTCTTTTTTTTTTCTTCTTTTTTTTGTCTCTTGGGAAACTTTATCCGGATATATCCAGATTAGGCTATATACTTGTCTTTATTCTCGTTGATCTGTCTCCTTTATCTCTATTTGCATACCTCCTTGATGGTAACTCTCTCTCTCTCTCTTTCTCTCTCTCTCTCTCTTTCTTTCTCTCTCTCTCTCTCTTTCTCTCTCCTCTCTCTCTCTCTCTCTGTCTATCTCTCTCTCTCTCTCTCTCTCACACACACACACTTTCTCTCTCTCTCTCTCTCTCTCACCACAAGCAGACCAAGAAATAGAAAAAGAAAAAAAGTTTAATAACTGAGTGATCCTTCTAAGCCGTCTCTGTTAAAACTTTGGTGGTTAACATCTATCATTCCAGGAAGATTTATTGATGTTATTCTAATTACTTTCTCTGTAAATTTTACAACCCCGTCTCCGTCTGTTTCAACATACGCGGCTAAGTCCAATTAGAATGAAGATCTAATTGGCTTTTTTAAAATCGTAAGCTGAAATCATTTTGCAATTTCATTAAAATCTTACGGATGCATTCATTCTTTCGAAATTGAGAAGGAATGATATTGATATCATTATCATAATCATCATTATAATCATTATCCAGACATGATGGTTATTATCGTTACTATTGTTATTATTATTAACACTGTTATCATTATTATTATTAACACTGTTATCATTATTATTATTATCATTATCATTCTGATATCATAATGATGATACTACTGCTTTTACTATTACTATATTACTATTTATAATAACTATACTGATAATGATAATAATGATAATCAATTTACAGTAATAATGAAAATGATAATTATGATGTTACCAAAATGATAATGGTAATGGTAGGGACTGTTATTGATGTAATATCATTACTACTACAATTATCATTATCATAAGGATATAGCACATATGATGATAGTAATAATAATCATTATAATAATGATAGTAAATGATAGTCATAATAATAATGGGGATGATAGTAAAAATAATAAAGTAACAAGTATCATCATGCTAATAACCATTATCATCATCATCATGATAATGATGATAACTTTGATGATACAGATAATGATAATAACAATAGCACTTAAACAATAATAATGGTAACAATAATGATGACAAAAAAAAACAAGAAACAAATGACAAATCCAACATAGATAAAGGATAGGAAACCAAAGTCTAAACTCTAAAGATAAACCATTTTCCTTCCTTAATAAAAGCGAGTAATTAAGATGGATTGTCTGTTACATATTATACCATTTTTTTTTTTTACTTCGGCTTCTAATATCCCTTTCCGATATCGGGCAGAATATGAATGGAGAAGCTTTTGAAAAATATTAAAAGGTGAACGATTAAAAATATAAAAATATATATCACAATGGATTGTGCTTCGTTTTGCAAGTAAGGAGGAGAGG
>NW_028234404.1:9962943-9965443 GCF_977035675.1 Penaeus japonicus
ACATACATACATATTATATATACATGCTACGTACATGCATGCTATTACATATATGCTACATACATGCTATTCTACATACATGCGTTTATCTCATCATAATCAGCTCACCTCGTCAGCAAAATATCCTACGGCTTGAGGGGAAGGAGGGAGGGAGGGAGGGGGTAATAGAGGAGGTATTAAGCTTCTTTAGGAAGGGCTTGCAAATGCCTCATTAAAGATGCAAGAAGCTTAACATCTTCGTCTAAAAGGCTTTACCCTACATATTAAGAAGCGATAAAAAGAAAAAAAAAATGATAGAGCGATCGAGCGAGGGAAAGGAAATTACTGAAGGGGAGGTCGTAATACATGCGTCGGAACATTTAGTTAAGCTGCTGACTGGTATGAGGCAGAGAGCCTTAACATGGGGCATGAGAGAGAGAGAGAGAGAGTGATTGAGAGAGAGAGAGAGAGAGAGAGAGAGAGAGAGAGAACAAGAGAAAGAAAGAAGGAAAGAAAGAACGAGAGAGAGAGAAAGAAATAACGAGAGAGAGAGAAAGAAATAACGAAAGAGAAAAAAAAGGAGAGAGAGGGAGAGAAAGAGAGTGATTGAGAGAGAGAGAGAGAGAGAGAGAGAGAGAGAGAGAGAGAGAGAGAGAGAGAGAGAGAGAGAGAGAGAGAGAGAGAGAGAGAGAGAGAGAGAGAGAGAGAGAGAGAAAGAGAAAAAAAAGAAAGAGAAAGAGAAAAGAGAGAGAGAGAGAGAGAGAGAGAGAGAGAGAGAGAGAGAGAAGAGAGGCAGAGAGAGAGAGAGACAGAGAATGAGAGAAAAAAAAAAAGGAGAGAGAGGACAGAGAGAGAGAGAGGGAGAGAAAGAGCAGGAGAGAGGACAGAGAGAGAGAGAGAAATTACGAAAGAGAAATAATTAAGGAGAGAGAGGAAATAGAGAGAGAAAGAGATTTCTTGACATAGAATTAACGGGTTACAATTCCCACCCAAAGCAAGTAAGCGCTTGGAAAAGTTCGGTTTGGCAATGACTTTGTTAAGGGGATGCGGTAAATTTTGTTAATTATGTAATTAGATATTGTTAGTCTTAAGATGCACAATTAATAAAATTACTTCGCTGTATATTTATGTATAAATTAATAAGAATGGCTGAGGGAAGATCACCAAATTATATGAGGTTTCGAGGTCGGCGTGGCGCAAAAAATAAGGCTATGAATAAACCGTAACGTACAAAATAAGAAGTTTATTTCAAACATCACAGAATATCCGTAAACTAAAATTAACTAATCATAACATAATGATTATTTAGCAAGATAAAAAAAAATGTATTTAGAAGCCTCGTTATAATTTTTCACTTGTACTTTATTTTTTATTCATGTTTTTTCTATCTTCCTCTCCTTTTCGTATCCTATGTTTTTCTCTCCTTTTGGATTTTAGTCGTGGATCTCCTTCAACCCCCCCCCCTACCCCCCCACACCCCTTTCGCTCAAAGATTGAGGGCAAAGCTAACCTGAACCCCTTTGTATAGTAAGTGGTGACGGATTTGCTATATAAAATGAAAATGGAAATTATATAGACTTCTGAGATGTTTGTGTCCGTATTAATAGGCGTGTCCAGATCATATGATTATAGTTTATATCATCTTAATGCGAAGCGAGAAAATTCGTGTTAGCTGAGATTTTGAATACATTGCGTCTCAGCCAAGATCAGGTCCTGGATCCATACACAGGAGTTTAAACAAGAAAGAAAAAAAAAATGTTTACAACATGAGAAAACCAATCAAATTCACATATTCTAACAGCTTCCAAATGTGAAGATGTATAAAACAACACACAAAAAGAATAACGACTTTTATTCCGTCCCTATTAGGATTCATTAATTTCACCCTTAAAGGATTGTATTTCTGTACACCGGAGAGGTATAGTCACGTATTTTACGCACATTTTTCATACATGACCATAATCCCACATATGGGCACATGAGCATAATCACACATATGGGCACATGAGCATAATCACACATATGGGCACATGAGCATAATCACATGCGCATAATCACACATATGGGCACATGAGCATAATCACTTGAGCATAATCACACATATGGGCAAAAGAACATAATCACTTGAGCATAATCACACATATGAGCACATCAGAATAATCACTTGAGCATAATCACACAAATGGGCACATGAGCATAATCACTTGAGCATAATCACACATATGAGCACATCAGAATAATCACTTGAGCATAATCACACATATGGGCACATGAGCATAATCACTTGAGCATAATCACACATATGGGCACATGAGCATAATCACTTGAGCATAATCACACATATGGGCAAAAGAACATAATCACTTGAGCATAATCACACATATGAGCACATCAGAATAATCACTTGAGCATAATCACACATATGGGCACATGAGCATAATCACTTGAGCATAATCACACATATGGGCAAAAGAACATAATCACTTGAGCATAATCACACATATGAGCACATCAGAATAAT
>NW_028234404.1:9977943-9980443 GCF_977035675.1 Penaeus japonicus
TCATTTGAAATCATTTATGCAGTGTTGCAATTTGATTTTTTTTTATTTGCGGAAATATTCATGTATCTTACGTATATCAATTATTTTATTGTGCTTTGACAACTTATATTATGCATTCT
This sequence comes from Penaeus japonicus, assembly GCF_977035675.1. Lineage (NCBI taxonomy): Eukaryota > Metazoa > Arthropoda > Malacostraca > Decapoda > Penaeidae > Penaeus > Penaeus japonicus. Next base: position 9,978,063 of record NW_028234404.1, read on the forward strand.
GTATTTTAAGTTATACATTGGAACTCGACATCAACAATCACTTGTCTATATAGATATACCCACAAGATTTCGCATTACTCTACTAGATAAGAATCAGAATAATTTTTGTTTCAATTCAGGTAAGTTTTGAAGCAGTCCACGCATTGATATATTTTGCAATTTGTCATAATGTAAATTCACTGAATGTGAACGAAAAGTTAAACAACCATACAATAAGGTTAACGTACACAGTAACAATTTAAACTACATTACACACACACACACACACACACACACATATATATATATTATACACACACACACACACACACACACACACACACACACACACACACACACACACACACACACACACACACACACACACACACACACACACATATATATATATATATATATATGTATATATATATATATATATATATATATATATATATGTATATATACTTATGTACATACATACATACATACATAAACACATACACAAACACACACACACACACACACACACACACACACACACACACACACACACACACACACACACACACACATATGTATATAGATAGATAGATATAATATCCACTGTAACACACCACACTTACCGCATCTCCCACCGTGCGAGAAGGCTTAGTATAAACTCAAACCCTATATCAAAGCGGCAGCTTGGAGAGGGCAGGATCCAGGCTTGAATGCAGAGATAAAGAAAGGGAAAGGGACGAGACAAAAGGAGAAAGAACACGGGAGAAGAGGGTAGGATATGACGAAAATGAGACACAAGGGTTTTGTTATATCATATGACTCTTCCGACTGGTGAATTACATGCCTTGTTTTTTTTTTTTTTTTTTTTTTTTTTTTTTGAGAAAGGAGGAATGTAAAAAGGGGACTATCAGGATACATTTTTTATATATATACTCACTGACATCTATATCCTTGCTGTGTAATGACGTAATTCGAAACGTTAAACCTTTGGCAACACTGTAACGGAAATCTAATAACATGCTAACAGATGTACTGACATAGAATATCTTATTAACATCTCTTGTTCCCCTTTTGTATTTTTTCTCTTTATCTATGGTACTTCCTCCCCATACCACTTCCCTACGTCCTATTGCATTACAGGATATATTTCTTATTTAAGTGGTCTTTTTCACTTCACTTCAATTGCTTTTTGAACGTATTACCATAGACCAGAGGGAGGGTGGTTATACATTTCGTAAAATGATGGCCATGTTCACTGATTACTTTTAATATGGAATGGATATAATGAAATAGTTAGAAAATATATATTTATTGTGCTGATTAAGGTAATTTTTCACAACCGATTATATTACATTTTATTGAAAACATTTTTTTTTTCGTTTACCTGACTGCCATACCAGTTAACCCAGCTGGCTTATACAGACACAGACACACGCATACACTCACTGACACATATATACACTTTAAATATAATTGTGAGAATCACAAGCACATGCGCGCGCGCGCGTACACACACACACACACACACACACACACACACACACACATACACACGCGCATGTGTGTGCGTGTGTGTGTGTGTGTGTGTGTTTGTGTGTGTGTGTGTGTATTATTATCATTATTATTTGTACACATTCAACATAAAGGTTATTGTTCCTGGTTGGTTATTGAGAAACACTACGCAACTCAATTCCATCATATGATAACAAAATGCCACATGGCCATGAGGAACGGAACAAAATAAATAAACACTGCCAGCAGAATCTAAAACGAACCGTAATGTTGTGTTAATTGAGGTAATTTTGTGATTGCGTTATAGCTGAAAGAAACTGATATGATACGTTGTCTCGGTGAAAATAATGAAAATTTTAGATAAGTGTTTATATGTATATGTAAATGATATGAATACGTCGTTTAATTTTTTTCTCTCTTAGGAAAAAATGAAAAAGTAAGACCTCTATCTTTCCATCAGTAAATGAACGGACTCTTACCTGCCTATGATTAAGCCTATTCACTCTCACCGGCTGGGAACATTACACAGATGAAGGCAATATCATTGGAATCGAATATTGGGAGGCAAATTTCAACATTGCAGTGGGCGTGTGTTCTTTGGCTGTCTGCCTTTAATGATTTTATATCGTTGTCTATTGATTATTGGTAGCCTTGAGCATTCTTTTTTTTATTTGTTTTCGATATTACCTTTAATTGGTTTTAGTTCGTCTGTCTCTCTATATATAACTTTCTCTCTGTCTCTTCCTCTTTCTCTCTCTGTCTCTGTCTCTTTCTTTCTCCCCCCTCTCTCTCTCTCTCTCTCTCTCTCTCTCTCTCTCTCTCTCTCTCTCTCTCTCTCTCTCTCTCTCATTCTCTCTCTCTCTCTCTCTCTCTCTCTCTCTCTGTCG
>NW_028234404.1:10020443-10022943 GCF_977035675.1 Penaeus japonicus
CCTCACTCCCTCGTCCCCGCTCTTTTCGACAATCGATCCAAGGGAGTCCAAGGGAACGAGCTTCTCTGGCCCTTTCTTCATCCGAATGAGAAAATCTGGAAAAAAAAAAAAAAACATTTATTATACCGCAATATTTAATTTTCGAGGACACTGCGTAATGACTATAAAGCAGGTTAATTATCTCACTGATATCAAATTAAGAAAAAACAAAAACATAAACACAAATTCATAACAACGCAACTCAAAATAACTTAACACACATAGATAACGAATGAATATGAAAACGAAAACAAAACCCCCAGACAACATATAGAAGGAAATATACTAACTGAATAACCGGCAGTGAGATTTCCGACAATGCCCAATCGCCTCTCATGACACGTTGCAGTAAATTCTAGAACCTTAATCTTAACATTCTGCGAGCGAGGAACGTATATGCTGGCGATCCAAGGGTGGTCCGTTTTCAAGAAACTTACCATTACCACCTGTGGGCATTTTAGAGTGAGGGTTGGAGTGTTGGAAACGTGTTATACTATTTCGAGATTTTTTTTTTTTTTTTTTTTTTTTTTTTTTTACTTAAAGATATTTAGGGAAAATTTGAAAAATAAACTCAAAGGGTAAGGGCGTATAAGATTTGGAATAACAATTATGTAATAAAACCAGGAATTGATATTTAGATATTTAGGGAGAATCTGCAAAATATACTCAAGGATAAGGGCGTATAAGATTTGGAATAACAATTGTGTAATAAAACTTTATTTACTTTATGAATTCATGTTAAGAGAAAAGTAAGTATAAGAAATAAATGTAAAATAAACTGGAACAACAAATGAGAATTTAGAAGATTTTAAACAAAAAAACACATTATAGGTACGAAAAATCGTTAAGTGAGGGCAGCATTTTTATACAGCAAATATTAATCGCCTTAACAAACCGTCTATCTTTACTACAGTAAACAAATAACAAAGCTTTTGTAATAATAATTAATAAAACAATCTACTAAACTGCAAATACAAAATAAATGCGATTCTCACTTCTATATAAAAGCAAATATAAAATACATTCCTCTTCCTGATATTCCGAGCTGATTTCAATACCTCAACTTTCACTTCAGTTGCTGTGAAAGGAGAAAATATTTCACTGAAAGTCTAAATTAGTCAACTGTTGCAGACTATTGAGGCGTGCACAGCAATATGCAAGGAATTAATTGAAGCGTGCCCAGTCATATGCAAGGAACTAATCAAGCAACGCACTCGCAGTTCGTTGCATGACGTGCTTGATCACCATGCATTTAAAAAGCGTGATGTAGTTAGACTGTCGAGACATTTTCATTTTTGTGCATTATCTTAACATAAATCAAATATTAAATGGATGCGACATATAACCTATAGCTAAACCTACTGTATATAGTCTGTAACTGTTAAGTTTGTGACAATATTAGGTTAATGAAAATGATATATGTTATATATGATGATATGATATGATATATGATAACAACAGATAAAAAAGGACAGTATATAATAATATATATATATATATATAATTAATACATATTCGATATTGTGTTCCTGACAACGACATAAGCAATCACACACACGCAATTATGTCTTTCACTTCCCACTTTACCCACTTCTTTCTTTCTTTGTCTATCTGATTCCGTCTCTCTCTCTCTCTCTCTCTCTCTCTCTCTCTCTCTCTCTCTCTCTCTCTCTCTCTCTCTCTCTCTCTCTCTCTCTCTCTCTCTCTCTCTCTCTCTCTCTCTCTCTCTCTCTCTCTCTCTCTCTCTCTCTCCTCTCTCCCTCTCTCCCTCTCTCCCTCTCTCTCTCCCTCCCCCTCTCTCTCTCTCTCTCACTCTCCCTCTTCCTCTCCCTCTCCAAGCATGACCATTTAATTCATCAACACCCTAATCACACTTCCAATAATACTTCCGTTTATATGCGTCGTGAAGGGTATGCTCAGGTGACGCATTTAATTTCGAGGTTCAAGCACCGTGCCGCCCTCCCTTGATTACACCTGATCATTAATTGAACCGGCGTATGTGTTGAAGGGAAATAAATGTTCCTATTCCTCTGGTAGTTAGTTTGACGAGTGTGTGTATATCTATATATATATATATATATATATATATATATATATATATATATATATAATATAAATCATATATATATATATATATATATATATATATATATTTTTTTTTTTTTTTTTTTTTTTTTTTTTTTTTTTTTTTTTTTTTTTTTTGTAATAGGGTCGGGTTGTTTAATATTCATTTGGTTTGCAATTTTGTCCGTTTAATCAGTGCAGGTGTTTATTTACACTCTTATATGTGAATATATTTACTGATCCATAGCTCATACAAGAAAACAAGGCCTTTATAATGAATGATACAAACACTAAATTGTTGCAGTATATATTGCTAATACAAATAGCCCATGGCGGAACCATTTGCTTAACTAATTCCCCCTTCTGGTGGAGTTTAACTAGCCTTTGATAGCACCTT
>NW_028234404.1:10050443-10055443 GCF_977035675.1 Penaeus japonicus
TATATATATATACATATATACTCCCACACCCACACTCACACCTACACACACACCCACACACACACACACACAAACACACACACACACACACACACACATATATATATATATATATATATATATATATATATATATATATATATATATATATATATATATGTATGTATAAATATATATATATATATATATATATATATATATATATATATATATATATACATATATACATACATATATTCATGTCTATAATATACATTGCTGAATATTCATTCTGATATGAAATTTCAGAATGTATTTCGACATCACTTTTAACCTTTGTTTAAACTAGCTTTCCTCTCTCCATTATAGTTCGTTTCATAGGCCCTCATTATAGCTACATTTGCATAATATCTGTATGCAAATACCCCTCTTGTTAACTTGGTGTAGGAAGAGGCTGGGTTATTGAGTTATTTTGCGAGCGGCATTTTTTTCAACCTTTTTGTATTATTCTTACAGATTAATTTACTAAATATAAGAGAATTAGATATAAACAGAAAAGTGGAAAATAAATGGAAGTAATGCAGTATTTTCATATTATGAAAAGTTGGCTGATGAAATTTTAAAATCGAATAAAAGTATTCTGCGGTTTTTGCCGGAAATTATTGTGTAGAATTTTTACTTGCAACTTCAAATGAAAATGTATCAATTTGCAATAATGGTAGATCGTATTTCATTCGTGCTATCTTTGACAATAAATAAAATTGCATAGTAGTACATATTTCATATTTTATATACAATTTATCAAGTAGACTGTAATTATAAAGAATTAATAGATATAGATATAGACATCCATCATATGTCTTGCAACATGCAACAATGTAACAAACGTGTAAAATAAAATTATCATTCAATCATTCTTCCATCTTAATCTTCCATAAAACATCATGACGTCTGATCCCCGGCCTGATTTTCCCCTCAGGCATAGATAGATAGATAGATAGATAGATGGATAGATAGATAGATAGACAGACATCTTTGACGTCTGATCCCCGGCCTGATTTTCTCCTCAGGCATTCTGGAAACATCAAAGGAAAATAAGGCAGAGGGGTCCTGGACGGCCTCAAAGTCCATAAGTTGATGGACGTATTTTAGGAGGAAGGCGCGGCGATAGTGCCAGACAGACAGGTGGACGGACGGACAGGCCGGTTGGCAGGCAAGCAAGCGGACAGACAGACAGACAGACAGACAGACAGACAGACAGAGAGAAAGAGAGATAAACAGACAGATAGATAGATAGATAGACAGGGACGCATATGGGCAAAAAAAGATAGCAAGTATTTTGTGTATTTCTATTGATATCTTCAATAATGTGATGTGAAATAGATATTATAAATAGGAAAAAAAGAAGAAAAGAATGTAGGCTACTAAAATAAACATATTCTGTATTATCAACGTTTTCATATTTTGAAAGTATAATTATCCCTTTTGATTTGACTCTTTCCCTTTTCTCCGCGTCCGCATGTATTTTTTGGACTTTGAGAAAATAAGAAGGAACGGTTTTCAATAAAATGCTATGTAGGGGAAATGGAGTCACATGTCTATTCCAAACACCTACACCAGTGATTCCCAAAGTGTGTGCCGCAGCATACTGGTGTGTCGCGAAATTTGGCTAGGTTTCTAGAATAAACATATGTATATATATGTATACACACACACACACACACACACACACATATATATATATACATACATACATACATACATATATATATATATATATATATATATATATATATATACATACACATAAACATACATATATATACATATATATATATATATATATATATATATATATATATATATATATATATATATATATATACATATATATATAGGCTCAACTCGGAGAAAAACACCAACATTACATCAGGACGTTTATCACATTTCCTGCAGAATATTGCTATAGGAATGCTTTCTCTACTAAAGGATTTGCTTATTCTGTGTTACTGTCGCAATATAAATATCTGAACGTGATATTTCGTGCGATTTCAGTCAACTGCTCTTGTTAAAAAGAAAGGCAAAAATATATATTTGATATTCCGTCCAGCGTATAAAACGAAACTCACACCTTACTGTGAAAATGCTATAATGGCGGCATGCAATATATTTACTTCATAATACTCGTAAGAGATATACTTCGTAGTTGTTTATTTGTTTTAATTATTGTTTACAAAAGAGAGATTGTGTCCGGTATCTGAATCCTGTTGGCTGAATCTGGAAGAAGAATGAGATAGCTGTGAATCTCGATTTCTGTCTCTTCCTCTTTTCCCTTCCCTCTCTGGCATACACACACACACACACACACACACACACACACACACACACACACACACAAAAAAAAAAAAAAAAAAAAAAAAAAAAAAAAAAAAAAAAAAAAAAAGAAAGAACGAGAGACAAAAAAAAAAGAACGAAGAACATAAATAACCCTGACTGAGAATAAAACAAAAAAAAAAACATGGAAAGAAAAGGAGAAATGAAAACAGACACAGAAGAAATAGGAGAGCGTGTAGTTTCGAACAAACTCAATCTTTTGCTGCAGAGATACTTAAGCAAAAGTTGTGCTCTTGTCACGCAAACGACCTGAATTGCTTGCCCTGCGAATTATTTTACCTAAAGCTATCTTATTCTATTTATCTATTTATCTTTTTTTTCTCCGGTCACTGAATCAGAATATTTCCCAATGATCAGTAAGGATTTAATTTGATTCTCCGTGAGTTACACAGTTTTTTCTTCTTTAATTAATTCAACTTAAACAGATTACAATTTTGAACTACCAATCCTTAAATTTGTATTTTATGTCTGTTGAAACTTCTTACATTTTTTTTTTTTTTTTGCAATCCTCTAATTTTTTTTATTGTTGTTATTATGATAACAAAGACAATAGTAATAACAATAATAATAACACTGGTAATAACCATAATGATTATCAAAATTGCACATACTTTTTATGATCACCAATATGATCATTATAATGCGGACGATAATGCATGTTCTAAATAAATAAACTTTTTCATCAATATTTATCTGCCATATCATAATGACATCATTCCAGCCAAATCATCATTACCAACCAAGACACACCACAGCCACCGATGCCAGCCTTCCCTGCATCATGCTTGCATTAGTTGTGCATGACTTCTCTCCCCAGCCAGTCGAACCCTCTTTACTTGGCTAACATCTCCATGCCAGTTGCCATGCACGGCTAAAGGGTGACTCACTCTCTCTCTCTCTGCCAGGAATGCAAATAGCAAAGTTGGGAAATGAAGGAAAAAAATGGATATGAAAATAGAGAATTGGATATCCTTCCCTTTCTCTTCATTTCGTGTTTCAGATGTGATAATCTTTTTTTTTTTTTTTTTTTTTTTTTTGCATTATTGGAGTTGTTTGCAGGATTTCTCTCTTCCTGCCTTGCATTCTTTTTCTCATTCGTTTTGTGATATGTTATCCTTTTTATTTGCTGTCCTTGATGTTGAAACTGATATGAACAGATATATACATCTAATACTATGAACAATCTATGCTTATAACACACACACACACACACACGCACACACGTACATACGAAATTCTCCTACTGTTTATTTTACTCCAGCAATTTTATTGTTATCTTTACTGTTCTGCAGTGATGGTTCCTGTATGACTTTAATATGATATATATTACATAATCAAGATAAACCAAATTTCCTCGAACACGCAGACATCTCTTCCCTGATATACACATGTTGCAATATCAACAAGACTTACTCTGTAGTGTATTTCTAGTTAATAAACAAAACTCCTGCTGACTCGCCGGTACGAAGGATGCAGCTATTCCCTTTGGGTTCAATTTGGTAATCCTCGGAGCTCGGTTGAAGAAGGCGGTCCATATAGGTAGGCTTGACATAGGAGTCGGGAGTGAAAGGGGGAGAAAACAGAAAGGTAAGAATGAAAAGAAAGTGAGTTACCGAAGAAGAACGGATGGCGCGAGAGAGGAGAAAGATTGGACGATAAAAATGGGAAGAATGAGCGCGTCAATTGGGTATGGAAAGGAATAGGAGGTATGGTGGAGAGATGGTCATAAAACAGGACATAAAAGGGAACAGGAGGAGAAAGATGAGAATACGGCTTCGAAGGATGAAGGGAAAAAAAACACCCAAAATAAGGGGAAGTGTAAAATGAAAAAAATGAAAGCATAAGAGAGAGTGAAGCCAAGAATGCTGGAATTACATAGATACTCGTATTCTCCATTTTGAATAAATACCAAGCGCCAAGAAGCTGTAGACAACGCACGTAAATTTTTATAATTCATTTTGTTCACAGAAACGAAAACATTAAAAAAAAGAGAACAGTAAAACCGTCAGAACAAGAAACGACATTTCACGAGTCTGGGGTTGGTACTATTAAAGAAAAAAGATACAGAGGAAAGAGCCACAAAAAGACAGATAATAACAATAATAAAATTTTAGACATGATCAGAGAAAGAGACATAACATGAAATAGAGAAATACATTTACATTACCTAATACAAGTATTAACCTAAACACATACTAATAGAATTAAAATTCCACCCAAGCAAATTCTTAAAGAACTGGATAATCCGAAAAAGAATCAATTATTTTCTTTTTGAGTGACATGTCGGCCTACACGTTCAAGCTGTATACCCGTTCAAAAATCATCCAGACGGAAGTAATTTTTACGTAAGATTCATATTACAGGAACAAAGCTCAGACGATTTTGATTTCTCACTAATTGAATATATCGTAGAGATCTGTTAGATTTTTTTAATTTTTATTTATTTTTTGATAAAAGGTGAATAAAAATTTTGATAAAAGAAGTGAGGGATAATATTTCTAATCGGTGGAAAGCATTATCTTCAACCGAAAAAGTCTGGGATGTGTGATACGATGTTCAATAACATAAAAAAAAAATATGGATACATAAATTGTATATCTGCAGATCAATTAAGTAATTTGTACGTT
>NW_028234404.1:10060443-10062943 GCF_977035675.1 Penaeus japonicus
AAGGACCCCACCATGTCTCGAAATTGTTTATTGCTAATTAATGAAAGGTCAGCACTATTCCTGTGAAGTACAAGGTTCATGGGAACTATTGTGATTCATGAGCCAATTCTCGAACCTTCCCTTTGATAGCGTTTGAAGTGCTTCTGTGAAGTGCAAGAGAGCGCGCGAGCCAATCACAGTTATGCTGAAGCACTGATTCCGATTTCCTCTGTAATATTTGATTAAAGTATTGAATTCAAAGCTTTCTAGTTTCAGTGACATTACGGGAAATTCACATTAACTAAATTTAGAACCAAAGCAGTTGGGAATGTTTCCTGAATATAGAACACATACATACATACATACATATCTTTACGGCATTGAGAGGCTGACTAGTCACATGATACGTGGTTTTATCCTTTGGAATACATTATTATTTTTCTGTTATTGTGACCGCTCATCTATCAAAGTAAATAATGAGGTATTTTCTATTCGCTAAATGTTCCTTATAGTTTTGGAATGAAGAATTGACCGAAAATATTTGTTTTTTCAGCTATGGGGATCCTGAGGACGCAAGATATTAATAGAAATGAACGCAAAATATCTAAATAAATAGTTTGTAGAAAGGACTATCAAGAATATAATTATAAATGTTATACTTGATCAGATTTTTTTTTTTAATCAGTCATTAATCAACACAGTACTTTTAAAATACCAACTCAACAATACGAATGAGGGAAATATATTACATCATACGGTGTTGTATTTTCCCTTGTAATAACAGATTTTCCTATAGGAATAAATAAATACACTTTTGTAAGTATCTTTAACATTTGAAACAGGTTACTGTGCGAAATCGCCGAATATTTCCAAGAGGTTCACTTCAAAATCAGTTACTGTAACATATAATGACTGCAGACAAGGCAATAACACATAGAAACTTCTGATTGGATCCATGTTTCTGCCGACGGAATACGATATTTTTTTCCGATCGGTTTAGGTTGTGACCTATTGTATAACACTGCGGGATTGTTATACTTTTTTACTGATGACTTTCACCGTCGTTAGGATACAGGTTTGGTTGGGAAAAAAAGATAAAGTAGAACGAATTTTGTGAGCGTATGGTCGTTAAGAACGAGAAACTACGAGAAACTACGCGCATGCCAAACATTAAATCTCTTTTTCATCAGTTGAATATTAATTGTACCTTAATACACCATTTATCTACATCTAAAATTGATCAGTTCTTGAAAATACATGAAAATTATTCCGGTACGCCATATTCTTTAGATCAGCTTTCCTCTTCGATTTGCTAGTAAAGAAACTTGAATTCCCGCCCTCCTAAGAACAAGCACAAAGAGTAATGGGTGTTGTGGATGAAAATATTCAATGTAATAGGTCGCAATTACATTAGTGAAGATGTTGGAGTCTATAGTAATTAAAGAAATTTTGTTAACTTTTGATTCCTGTTCCTGTTTGGTTATTCTTTAAGCATTTATCTGTTCGCATGATCCTTTTACTTTTCCTTAGCGAGGTAAAACAATACCATGTCAGGCATGACTTTCACTTTATTCGTTTGTGTCCTGCCTCGTGTCCACGTGGGAGGATAGTGCTTGTGTCCACGTGTTATGTCCATGTGTAGTTGATTCCCTATCTTGGATTTTTTAACGCTGTGTTTCGTGTGTGTGTGTGTGTGCGTGTGCGCGCGCGCGTGCGCGTGCGTGTGCGTGTGCGTGTGCACGTATCTCTCTATCTACGTATCTCTCCTCTCTCCTATTATGTAAGTAGACAAAGTTCAAGGGCATTAACTATAACGGAAGCAAAGACAACCAATAGAGACCGGCAACTATTGAACATCATTTCTAGGAATCCGCTCCAGACATGCTTAGTCGACATTGCACATGAAAGCGCCGTTGCAGAGCCCACCGTTGAGCATCGCTCGTCGATCACGATTCAGCTCAGGCAAATCCATGCAGCGGAGTGACTGTCACGTTCAATCAATTGCGTAATCCATCGATCATGGAGCATTTTATCCTGACAAATCCATATTCAACAGTTAAGAATCGGAAGACCTCATCGGCAGCAGTCCGGAATTGGTAACTCGAAATTGGAATATGATTATGTTCAAAAGACAGAATGATGTTCATTTATTTATGATTTTGAATGCGAGGTTGGTGAGCATTGTGATGTTTTGTTGAATTATATATTTTTTTTATAAAATATAAAGTCAAGTACTTACTGTAAGTACGTGAGACTTTGGACTATGATAAAATATTTTTTATGTAGTATGTAATTGAATCCAGGTGTACTTTTTGATATGGAAAATTAATTCAAACAGCAAGTTCATGTTGGCTGGCTAATGTGATTTTGGTGATAGAATAATGTTGTTATCATGATTAGTTTCGTTCTGCCAAATATAGTTTTGACAATCGTTACAGTTTCAGAGTTTGTTAGTATGATTACCAACTAAATTCCAAGGGTAGTTGAAGATTCTTGCATATACATAACTGAGATGGAAATA
>NW_028234404.1:10075443-10077943 GCF_977035675.1 Penaeus japonicus
ATATATATATATATATATATATATATATATATGTATTTATATTATATATATATGATTTTTTTTTTTTGTGTGTGTGTGTGTGTGTGTCTGGCCATCTAAGGGTTAAGCAAATTATCTTAACTCGTTTACCTATATACTTGCTCTCCCATACATGTAAAGATACATAGATTATCGGTTTAGCAGTGTTGTAATGTACAGTGTGATTTATAAAAATAATGATGATAATACCATTATTATCTTTAATTGTTTTAGTTATTTATATTAGTATTATTGCCAACATTTCATCAACATTATCTAATAAGGTATGTCACTTTTACACTATTGCTAACATTAACATCTTCATTACTATTTCCATTGTTATTACTGTGATCGTCATCATCACAATCATATCATTATTAGTGCAATTAGTATTTATGTAATTATTTTCAATATTATCATCATTGTTACCAGAGGAAGTAAGTTGCATAGTAATTACTTCCAGCTTTATCATCATCATCATTATTAACATACATATTACTCTATTATCATAATTTATCATATTGACATCAGTATTAAATACACCTATTCATTCACAGTTCAATTTTGAAACGCATTCCATAATGTAATCATAATACCCTATTAAGCACCAATAAAAATATGCAAATTAGTCTTTTTTCCCTTTTTTATGTACACATGAGATCCTATGGAAGGCTTAGTTTATAAGACACCAGAAATTCATATTTGATCATATTCATAAGATAATTAGGAGCAGACACTGTGAAAGGCCCATGTGACATACAAGATTTCGCATATGCTGATAAATATTGAGCATTTTGCTATAAAAAGAAAATCAAATATAAAGATATTCCTTTAAGTTTTCCTCACCTAAATAGTGTAATGCTCCATGGCGTACAGTGTAAGTTGTTTTTCTGTGTACAAGGTTCTTGATATAAATGTCTTTATCAACTTAACTTGGGTTTAGCACAATGTACTAGTTCCATCGTCCTGGTAGAGTGTTTTGTTCATCACTACACAGAAAGATACTGAAATTTAGTGAGATAATTAGATTCAGTTTTACATTATTGCTAGTATGATTAATGCTGATATTTGTTTATTCATTTATCTATTTAAGATCATCCTCGTCATCATTATCATCAATATTGTTACTATTGTTATCATCATTATCCTCATTATCATTATCATTATTATTATAGTTATCAATTGTCCTCACCATCATCATTATCATTACTATTACTTCCACTACTACTCTACAACTATTAACATTGGTTATCATTATCATCATTGTTGTGAATATCACAGTCATCATCATCATCATCAATCATCATCATTATTATCATTATTATCATCATTCCTACCACCCCCTTAATCCCTTCGCGCCATTAAAAGAAAGATAACGAAGAAAAAAACATTTTCTATTTTCGTACTAATCAAGTAAAGAAAATATTTACCCACCTAATTTCTACACTACACACATGCCACGTGTAGTACTAATATCTCCCCCAAATATTTACCTTTGAATTCACGAACCAGGCAGGCAAAGGGAAAGGAATTCTGGTTCTCCCCGAATGAAGGCAAGTGGTCGCCAGGAAATTGATTCGACATTAGTCAGCTGGGAACTCTGCTTAATGTAATAGTTTTCCAATAATCGGTCCTTGCTTTTACTCGAATGGCTTGTGCTTGGCAGTGTGCTTGCGTTGCTTTTTTTTATGGTTTCGGTATCTTCTAAGGCACTGGGATTGTTTGTTCGACTTTTAGTTTGGTTTATACGTGTTTAGATATACGTAGATGTTGGTATATTTTGCAGACGCTCATATAGTCGTATACTAGTATAAATATAACTATTGGCATTTCTATCCAATAAATTGTGTAGTAGTGCCTACTCCTGTTTCTTTTTTTTTTCTTCTTCTTCTCCTTCTCCTCCTTTTTATACATATTTTCCACTCTTTTACATGCATTCAGATACGAGTATAGACTTATTTTCGTAGCGAATTAAATAACGCAAAAAGAAAAAAAGAAAGAAAAAAAAAATTGTTTTCACTCCAAAAATCTTTATATTTCCCGTTTCAGATAAACGAATCTCTCGTTTTTTTCTAATTCCCATTCCCTCACCCACACACTTCTCTCTCTTTCTCTATCTCTCTTCCAGATCGGGATTCATCACAAGGGCTTTTGAAGATCGAGAGAGGAATAGAGTTAGGGAAGAAGTTAAGTTTCTGAGTTTTCCAACGTAATAGCAACAAGAAGAGTGAAACTTGCTTTAAAATATCTATTGACATTTATATATATATATATATATATATATATATATATATATATATATATATATATACATATATATACATATATATATATATATATATATATATAAATATATATATATATATATATATATATATATATATATATATATATATATATATATATATATATATATATATATATATACATTTGGACACCTGGCATATGCATTAGAATAAAATAAAGTGTAGCATTTGTACAA
>NW_028234404.1:10120443-10124515 GCF_977035675.1 Penaeus japonicus
ATTGCCGTTGTTATTATCATTATTATTATCATCATCATCATCATCATCATCATCATCATCATCATCATTAATCATCATCATCATCATCATCATCATCATCATCATCATCATCAATCATCGTCACTGTTAACCGTTGTGATATTAAAATTCAATTATAAAACTAAAAGTATGTATGACTGAGAATGCTATAGGAACATTTGCAAAGATTATTGAAACGCATAATAAAAGTAATAAAATTAACAAAGCAATAAATCTAATAAGAAAACATATATCATTAATCATGAAACTGATATGAAAAGGAAAATTACACACTTCACAATGTTTTATATTACAGTAAAGTACTCTAGGGACTGAAACAAATGCAATTTATTCATTCATATAACGATATATTTTGTACCTAACTGCAGAATACTGTGATGTTTGAGGTAAAGCCGATTAAATGTTTAAAGCTTCATAAAGAACCATTAATATTTGCAGTTTTTATTACCATTCCGCTCGGAAACCAACCGCGTAGAGCAGTGGTTCTCAATCTTTTTTCAGTGATGGCACCCTGAATTTATATAATCCTTTCTGTGGCACCCCTTTTTCACCATCACCCCTCCTCACATGAATTAACTTCTGATATAAAATTGTACCTGTTTGAATTACTTTAATTAATGATTTAAAATTATTATCCGTACTCAAACCCAAATTAACATATGATGTACTGTAGTACATGCCCAAACATAGAACTCGTCAGTGGAATTAGATTCAGAATATTAGATTAACTTAAGAGTTATGTTATCAGTAGTAGTAGTAGTAGTAGTAGTAGTAGTGTGCAAAAGGAAATATCTACCTATATTTTAATAAAATATTAGAGCAAGTAACTTCCTACACCGACATTTAATTATAGGCAGACTGCTACAAACTGTTTTACAAATGTACCTTGAAACGATCTAGCCAAGACAAAATTCATGGCAATCTTGTGGCACCTCTAGGCGCTGTCCGTGGCACCCCAGGGTGCCGCGGCACCCAGTTTGAGAACCACTGGCGTAGAGGTTTGAGGGACATGAAAGTAGCCAATAAGTGATCACTCATTGGTTGGAAAAATAAGGTTAGATGAGTGTCAAGACGTACATCAAAGTAATATATAAAGACATACATACATACACACACACACACACACACACACACACACACACATATATATATATATATATATGAGTATGTATTTATGTATATATGTCTACACACACACACACACACACACACACACACACACACACACACACACACACACACACACACACACACACACACACACTCAGACATACATTCGAGGGCTCTCATCTGAATCAGATACCCGGAAGAGGGTATAAACAAAGTTCACAGACACATTTGAAAATTAAAATCTCTGGAACTTATAAAAAAGGAAGCCACGCACTCCAAATATTGTAAATGAAATCCGGTATGCAACATTGAATTATACATATAAACATATAAACGTCCTTACCAACTACCCTTCCAGGTGGTACTTATGCCGAAGGGTCAGATCCATCACCCAATTCAATTACATTTATACACTTTCCACAGCAAAAGAATCGATTTAACCAGTTCAGTTCAGTTCAGACAGATTTGCGAAGACGTCGCTTCGCCCGGGCTATATGCACGACGCGACCCGGCCTCTGTCAGCTATAAGTGCTGACTCATCTATTTATCTGGTTAATAAGACGAACCAAAACAGCACCATAAGAAATCGACGACGTGAATTCCCTTTCACAGGGAACCAAACCAACTCCAAGTTTCTTAGGTATATATATATATATATATATATATATATATATATATATATATATATATATATATATATGTGTGTGTGTGTGTGTGTGTGTGTGTGTGTGTGTGTGTGTGTGTGTGTGTGTGTGTGTGTGTGTATGTATGTCAGATAAACCCACTATACACAAAACAGATTTATTGAAAATGAGACAACAGTTTCAAGATCCATCTGGATCCCATCTTCAGGGCTGAGGAGGAAGAGAACAAGAGGGTATATAAAAGGGTAAAGAGGCGGGAGTAACACGTGTACAAGAAGGTCAAGTCGAGGACAGGAGAACGAAAAACGGAGGTGGGCGGCGGAACAGCGAAACGGAACCGGGAAGGTCATGTCAGGTCATAGGTCCGGCGATCTGTGTGAAGGGTGTCCGGGTAAGGTTACAAACAAGCGGAGAATGTGGGAGGATAGGAGACCATCACAGAGAAAAACCACTGTTAAGGTTGAAATTCGGCAGCCTGTTGATGAGGGAATGAGATTCCACCAATCTGCGGGCATGGACATCAGCGTGAAGGGAACAGAAATGCGAGCAGCTGACCAATCTATGCGCGATGTCCTGTGTCCATTGGTGGCAGAAGAGAGCGTTGTTGGTGTGATCCCTGGAAACGGCGTACATTGTGTGGGACACACGTTTGTATGAGACAGGCGCCGGTCTCCCCGAAGTATTGCTTTCTCACAGGAGGAGCAGGGATGGATTAGGTGCCTATGCCTTTGGCAGACGAAGGAGGACGGTAGTGTGGACCAGTTGCGGCGGAGAGCGTGTTAACCGTGGCGAAAGGTAAGCCTGCAGTTGAGAGGGTGCAGCGAGCGACGACAGAGAGTGAGATTTCCTCGGTTTAGGAGCGCTGAGGACAGGCAGCCGTGAGAAGTCATCTTCTGGGGGAGGATCTGGTAGAAGCGCTGACGGGGGCGTTAGGAGAGCGCGGGGTCAAGGACCGAAGCGAGGGTACCCCAGCTTGCCGAAGGAGATCGACGACAGAAATCTGATCTCTTGTCATCCAGGTGCTAGTGGGTCACATAATGCGGAGAGCACGAGAAAGAGAGAGGTGAGCGACACCTCTCTTAACATGGAGAGGGTTTGGTAAGAGAAGAAGTGTATATACATCCCGCTGTTGGCCATAGCGGTTTTCTATACACTGAAAAAACTCAGGTCACCTGGAGCGGTGAGATATAAAGGTGTCCCAAACTATATATAATATATACCTTAACATATATATATATATATATATATATATATATATATATATATTATTTTATATATAGTATATTCGACCCCCCTATATATTTACACACACTCAAACACACACACAACACACACACACACAACACAATACACAACACACACAGCACACACACACACACACACAAATAGACAAACAAATATATAAATATATATATATATTATATAGATGTATATAATATATATATATTATAAGGCATATATATATATATATAAATATATATATTCTATATAGAAGAATCAATACATTATACATAAATATATATATATATATACACATATATATAATATCCAAATGTTATAAATATATAAGTTAGGGCGGAGAGTATATATATATATATATATATATATATATATATATATATATATTATACATATATATAAAAAATATATATATATATATATATATATATATATATGCAAATATATATATGTGTTAATATATATATATAAATAGTATATAATATATATATAAAGCATATATATATTATATATATCGCTTGATATATATAATATATAAATATATTATATATAATTATCTTAATATATATATATTTAGATATAATATTTGATAATATATTCGGAATATATACACTTAATATATCATATGTATCCAGTATGATAAATAATATATTATATAGAATTATATATCAGAGTATTATATATATATATTATGCAATATGCATATTATTTAAATATAATATATATTATATGTATTATAATATATATATTATATATAAAAATTATATAAATATACCGAGATAATATATATCAACATATATATTATATAAATATATATATATATATATTAGGCATTAAATAAAGTTCAAATACGATATATATATATATATATATATCTAATACATATATATATATTATAGTATATATATATATATATATAATATATATATATAGTATAATATATTCATTTATTTATATTATAATATATATATATATATTAAATTATATAAGATATATATATATTAAGTGTGTGTGTGTGTGTGTGTGTGTGTGTGTGTGTT
>NW_028234404.1:10144615-10147115 GCF_977035675.1 Penaeus japonicus
TCTCGTAATACTAATTCCAGGAAAGATAGATATATATAAAATTCATTTTTAAAACCAGCTAATTAAAGCACAAGAATTCCAAAAGATTAAGTATAATTTCCTTTAATCATAAAACCAATGGAAAGTACTAAGGCAACGGAAGTCCCAACACAAAATATTTCGGTTGTATAATTGTAATGAAACTTTGATGAAACTAATTCAATTTGATATTACAAACTGAAGCGTATTGTTGACTGCCTGGTATTAATGATTTATCCGTTATCCATATAATTATTGATTCACTTTCAATATTTCATATATCTTTATCTACGTGTTCATTGTTTTCTTTATCTTCTTCATTCTCTTCCACTTTTATTCTTTTGTTTCTGTATCTAAATGAGTTTCGCGTGTGTAACGCAGCATCCAGAAAGACTTTATCGCCGAATGCAAACACGATTGTTTACATGTTAATGAGCTACCATTCCGGATAAAGTAAAAACAAAAGAGAGAGGTGGAGAGAGAGAGAAAGAGAAAGAAAGAAAGAGATAGAGAGAAAGGAAGAGAGAGAGAAAGAGAGAGAGAAAGAGAAAGAGAGAAAAAAGAGAAAGAAAGAAAGAGAGATAGAGAGAGAGGAAGAGAGAGAGAGAGAAAGAGAAAGAAAGAGGGAGGAAGAGGGAGAGAAAAAAAGAGAAGGAAAGAAAGAGAGATAGAGAGAGAGGAAGAGAGAGAGAGAGAGAGAGAGAGAAAGAGAAAGAAATAGAGAGGAAGGGAAAGAGAAAAAAAATAAAGAAAGAAAGAGATAGAGAGAAAGGAAAAGAGAGAGGGAGAGAGAGAGAGAAACATTTGGTCACTGGATTCGAAGTATTCTTTGTAGGGTTGTATTTTGTGAAATTAGTACGTATTGACAATTATTTTGGAGATATGATATTAGATTAGCAATAATTTTGAATAATCTGTTGAATCCTTTCTCTTGCTTCTCTAACTCTCTCTCTCTCTCTCTCTCTCTCTCTCTCTCTCTCTCTCTCTCTCTCTCTCTCTCTCTCTCTCTCTCTCTCTCTCTCTCTCTCTTTTCATTCATTTGATTTAGGCAATATTGATCTTGATGTGACAGGTTATCTCCAAGTTTTATTGATTAGAGTCTTTATATAAACTGACCCCTTAAGAAATGATACAAGATCACTATCGGCTCTAATACCTATTGCACATCATCACTGCAATGTATCTTAAAAATCTCGAGATGTCAAATTTGATTGATGTTTTCGAATGACGTTTTTAAATATTTATATGGCTTGATTTAGTAGAGATAAAAGATTAAGACAATCATTAATAAAAATAAAAAAAAGGCTGAAAACATACATTTGGAACAGTGAATACAAGTTGGAGACTTTATTGTACTTCCCTTATGATAATAATAATGATAATGATAGTATTAAGTTTACACACTGTGTGATGTTTGTACAATATGTTTTCCCTGTTAGCCGCTAGGGGGCTTCGGCAAGAGTTGTAAGCTGGCGTGAAGATGGACGAGTTATCATTGCATAGCACTGTTGTTCACTGAATAGGAATTTATAAGTTTATAGAGCATTGCCGTTCATATCTGTTATACGGCCTAGTGCTCACTCCTTGTCGCGCTCAACTCCGTGACGTTATAAACTTTTTCTGTCAATTCCAGCAACAGCGTGTGGACTCGTCATAGCGAGATTCGCGGCTATGAAGTTATTGGTAAAGTGGAGTCATTTTCAAAAATACTTTTAAAAGGGGTATGTGTGTGTGTGTATGTGTATGTATATATATATGTATATGTATGTATATATATATATATATATATATATATATATATATATATATATATATATATATATATATACATATACAGTACATATATATACATAGGTATGTAGATAGTTTTGTGTGTGTTTGGTTTTAGATTTAGTTTCTGTTAGAATTTCAAACGGGATTATTGACATATCTACCAATTCAAATAATAATGATAATAATAATAATAACCTTAGATTTCTCAGAACTTTTAGTTGTTCCAAATACCAAAAGGAATTAAGTTAACTTCCTTTCCTGACAAAAGTTCAATCATATTCCCTTATAAACTCGTTTTACTGATTTAAAGCTAGGGGGAAAATCACTTGAAGATTAAAGGGTAATGTCACCACGACTGAAGACTATGCCATTTACGTGTAGTCCGTTATCATAACACAATTAATTATTCTTTCTACGAAATTATCATCAGTTTTGTTATTACCTGTGTTCTGTAAATCTGGTACTGCGTAAGATGGATGCAAAGCGTGTGGAATAAGTGAATTCCAGGAACTAATTACACGAACATATTTATTACATATATGCGTTAAAATGTAGGCATTATGCGAAAGTATACGGTAAAATTATTATCCCAATTTTCCTAATCATACATTACCTTTTATGGCAAATCAATCACACGTAAAGTAGGGTGTCAGAGAAATTATAACAGTCAAATGGCATAACAGATTTCTTGGACTGTTATTCGGATATT
>NW_028234404.1:10155673-10158173 GCF_977035675.1 Penaeus japonicus
TTCACGAGCTAGGCGAGTTCCAGCAGCTCTGGAAAGGGCGTGAGAGCAGAGGTGGGCGGGTGGGGTGGGCGTGGGGGTGGGGGTCGTGGTAGAGGACCGTCTGGGCGGAAGGGTTTCTGAATCTGAATTGGAAAAGTTTTGGTGGATTCGGTTAGAATGTGACCATCGAATATCAATTGATTTTTTTTTCTAGATTTCAGGTACTTGCCGACCGAAATTGATTAATACACTTGTGAATATTTCCATGATTTAAGTAAACGTTACTTCTTTCACTCTTCATAACAACTTCTTATCCCTTTTCCTCTTTTCTCCTTTAATATAAGAGCAAAAATAGACATTCCATATATATACGTACATATTCATACATATGTGTATATATACACAAACATATTATATATATATATATATATAATATATATATATATAATATATATATATTGATACTAATAATAATATAATACATATCTATATCATTATTTATATATATAGATATATATATATATATATATATATATATATATACATACACACACACACACCACAACACACACACACACACACACACACACACACACAGTCTACACATATATATATAATATATATAATATATATATATATATTATATAATTATACGTATATATAATATAAATATCTATATATATATATATTATAGATAATATATATATATATAAATTATTACATATATATATACATATATAATAAATATTATATATATATATTAATATATATATATAACATACTAAAATTGGGGGGGGGGGGGGGGTATATAACAGAATAAAATTATATATATATATATATATTTATATATTATATATATATATATATATATAATTATATATATATATATACATACATACATATAGTTAATATATATAATATATACATATACTGATATATATATATATAATATATATATATATATATATATTATACATACATATATATATATAATATATATGATATATAAAAAAAATTTTATATATGTAATTGTGTATATATATATATATACATTTTATATATATATATACCTAGTATATATATTATATAACGTATATATATATATATATATATATATTAATATATATATATTTATATATATACATATATATATATACATCATATAAATACATATATAAATATTATAAATCATATAAAATATATATATATAAGCATACATATATATATATATTTTATATATATATATCTATATATATATATATGTATATATATTACATATATAATATATCTATATATAATATATATATCAGCAATAGTGAGTAAGTATCACAATGTGGGAGTGTGTGTTGTGTGGGTTGTTGTGTGTGTGTGTGTGTGTGTTGTGTGTGTTGTGATTGATTATATATATAATAAGATAAATTCTATAAAAAATTATATAAATATATATATATATATATATATATATATAAACAAATAAGTTTACCTCCCTGACCGGACTCGAACCCGCGCCGTAAGATCGACGGCATGGTTTGGATACCGCTTGGCTACACGACCCGACAAAAGAGATGTTCAACCAAGACCGCCCCTTATGAGATGTCATGGACATTACACTATGTGTTCTTGTCCAGAAACAGTGAATAGCGAAAATTTTACGAACATCTCCCACGGGCACTCGGCAGCCACGGAATCACAAAAAATATTCAAGGTCCCAAATCAAGTTACCAAGGTTATATGTGTGAGAAGATGTTTAGAATGCAGTAATAACGCATTTTAATAGTATACAAATATTACCTCCCTGACCGGTACTCGAACCCGCGCTCCCGTACCGTAAGACGATCGACAGGCATGGTTGATTGATACCGCTTTGGCGCTACACGGACCCGTATTAAAAAGAGATGTTCAACCAGACGCCTTATGAGATGGTCATGGACATTACCTATGGTGGATTCTTGCAGAACAGTGATAGCGAAATTTACGAACATCTCCCACGGGCACTCGGCAGCCACGGAATCACAAATTCCAAGTCCCCAAATCAAGTTACCAAGGTTTTATATATGTGTGAGAAGATGGTAGAATGCAGTAACGCATTTTTAATATATACAAAATCTTTACCTCCCTGACCGGGACTCGCTCGAACCCGCGCCGCTAAGAATTCGACAGGCATTTACAGGGCCAGACACTTGCACACGCCCATATGCAGGATCAACAGGGGCCTGACAGCACACTTGAATATGCTGGATCGATCACAGGGCCTGACAGCACACTTGAATATGTCTGGAACACGGGGGCCTGACTAGCACACTTGAATAAGCTCGGAGATCACAGGGGAGTCACCACTGCTTTAACAAGCTGGATCAACAGGGGTGGTCGGTTCAGGGTAGGTTTTTCCCCACCCGGAAAAACGACACTGCAAACCGCTATGTCGAGTAATTCCATAAAGAAGAATACACAACACACAAAAAAAGGCTGGAATGAGAATAAGGAAACTGAGATTCCTTTCACTTTTTCTATGTACCGTTTT
>NW_028234404.1:10183456-10190956 GCF_977035675.1 Penaeus japonicus
AGAAGTTACAAGAAAATTATTGTGAAATACAGATATGAAAAAACACGTCCCTCGGCTCTCAGCCCTTTCCCGTTTTCTCTGCTCCCTCTCTCCCAGCCCTGCCTTCTCGTCCCCTTTCTTTTGCCCTCGTTCTCGTCGTGTCAGCTGCTCGTCTGGCATCATCTCTCTCGTTCTCCCAACGGCACCATCCATCTTCCCTCACTGGGTTTCTTTCCCCCCCCAAGCTGTTGTCTTAAACTTCCGAACTTTCCTTCTAGCAATGAAGTCTTTGTCTTGGATTCTGCACCTAAAATAAGGAACAGCTTCTCCTTTCCGTCACTGTTCATCTCTTATGAGAGAAACAGGGACACTTTATATCCCATTTTTTCGGCATCCCCGGCATCTACGTAACCCTGTTGCCTCTGGTCGATGGACCGCGCGCACGCACACACCACACACATCCGCTACGATGCATCACACACCAACACACTACCACACACCCCACACACACACACAACATCACACACACACATTGCGCTCTTTCTTCCTTTGAGACGTAAATGGAGCATTTGTATTTCAGATGGAACGGTCTCGGATGAGGATGCCAAACGAGGGGTGCGCACGAGCTATGATCATCCTCATCCTTGATGTCTTTTTTAAGCAAAAATCATTTGACCTTTTGAGTATATAGCTTTTTATGGGATTGTTTGATCGTGATGACGCGTTGCACAGTTAAGAAGGTTTCCCCATGATCATTAGATAAATGATTAAGTTTCGACCCCCATACTCAAGTCCGCTCATCTATCAAAAAAACAAAGGCATATCTAATAATAATAATAATAATAACGAGAATTCGGCCTCAGGCCCCAACTGTCCCTCCTACACAACAAACTGAAATGTCACAAAAACAAGACCAACTGAAATGAGTCGCAATTAGGTATAATGAAAGGGGTATATGGAAGCAAACTGGATTCACTTTCCATCTCCGTTTAGATCATGCTTCCTAGGTGACTCGACATCCCTTACAACCTTTCCCAGCCACCGTATGGTAATAACTGTGTGTCCTGCAGCCGCGCTACATTTGCTGATTCCGTTTCCCATAAGGTCTAGTCTTTTTTCTCCAAAATCAAATCATGCATATTTTATATTGATTGACACACAAGTACGCATACACAACACGCTCACGACTATCACAACAAGCAACAACCACATTTTACAAACGCAGCACACAGCAATCCCCCACACCGTCGAGATGCCCCACCCCCACCACCGCACGCTACACCACCCCACCAATCTCCTCCCCACACTACAACACAACCCCCCCCCCCCCCACCCCCGTACACACAGCACACACAACCACACCCCCTTAAGAGAATTCTCCGAGATCCCGAGAATCCTGAATGACCGTCTGTCTTCCCTTGCCTAGTATATAGGTGTCACTGACGCACATGAGAGATCTCTACAAAGGGTGCCCGATTTATCGCCATGAATTACATGGGTAATAACTCCCATGATGTACGCGCGCTAGAAAGATAATAAGGCATGTCTATTGCCATGAGCATCTCTTTCTGTAGCCATCGCCATTCCAGTATGTTGTCTATATGCGGGTCCTCGTGTATTTTCCTTTGATCGGATCTTTTCTATCCGTATTTAGATTCACTTGAGATAAAATGGATAGGTAGATACTTGTCGAGAACATTAAGCCAAAAGTCTTGTCTTCTGACATAAGATTTATTTTTAAAAGGAATCTCATGAATATGATATGCTGTGATTTTTTTTTTTTTTTGTGATGTTTTTTTTTTTGTTTATTTTTTTTGGCCATCAAAGAGATTAAGCAAATTATTAGCTCACGAAACTTGCTTGGCACCGTTATACCTATACTTACTGTCTCCTCTACTGCTCTCCCATACATATAAAGATACATAGATTCTCGGTTTCAGCACAGAAGTGCTGTAGTATATCCAGTTGGCAATTTCATAAAAATAATGATGATCAGAATACCTCCATTTATCACTCTTGAACTTTTTTTTAGAAACTGTTATTTTATATTCAGTTATTATTGCCAACATTTAATCAACAACCATTTATTTTTAATAAGGTATGTCAACCCTCGTAGCACCTCATTGCTAATCAATAACATCATTGATTATTTATCATTGTTATCACTGTTGATCGTCGCTCAGACTACAATCATATTATTAATTATTAGTGGGCATTAGTATTTAAGTAATTATCATCAATATTATCGCTCATTGTTACCAGAGGGGGAAATAATTGCAAAGTTAAATTACTTTCAGCTTTATCATCAGCATCATCTATTATGCTAACAACAAATTACTCTTATTAATCATACTCCATCATAATTGACATCATTATATAGAATTACTACCTTATTCATTTCATAGTTCCACTTTTGTGGAACGCTAAATTGCGCATAATGTTATCATAATTAATGCTAAATTAAGCATCAATTAATAAATATAAAAATAAATAATATGCAAAATTTAAGAGCCCTTTTTTTTTATTTTTCTTTTTTTTTTACCATGGACACCTGGACGAGATACCTAATCGAGAAGTGAAGGCTTAGTTTATTTATAAGACACAGAACCAGAATTTCATATTATGATCATATTCATAAGACATAATTAGGCCGAGCAGCACACTGTGGGAAGGCCACACATGTGAAACGATGAAAACAAGGATGTATCGCAATATGCTGATAAATAATGAGCATTTTGCTTCACCTCATTAAAAATATTAATTATGTAAAAGCAAAATCAAAATATAATAGATATTCCTTATAAGTTTTCCTCCATCAGACCCTCAGACACAAAATAGTGTGTTTGTTTTAATGCGCTTTCTTGCATAGATATATATATATATATATATATATATATATAATAATATATATCTATATATATATATATACTTATATAATATTATAGACATCATACTGATGCCATATTATGTGTTTCTGCTGTACCAAGACTTCATGATACTTCATGTCTTGTTATGACAACCTCCTCTAAGCGGCTCCTCTTTTTCTCGGGTTTCCCACTCTCGCCACAATCTGCCACTAGTTCCATTGTCCCTCCGGCTAGGCGGTGATTCTCCCTGATGCCCCATTGCCCTATACAGTCGAGATATCTGTAAACTTTACGATGACTGATAATTAGACTTTAAACTGATATTAACTCCCTTAGAATTCCATTAAATTTCAAAAAACAGGACCCCCTCAGCTCTTTTGTTTTTAACACTTACTTTGTTCCTTCCTTTGTCCTTAACCCCTCTGACCCTAGCTGCGTGATTAATTGGTTTGATACTTTTGTTGCATAAACCCATATTATCTATTTAAGATAATTCTCATCATGCCATTATCCCTTACAATATTGTATCACTATTGTATCTATCCATCCATTTATCCCTCACTTATCATTCCACTCATTCATTTATCTATACTGTTATGCAATCATCCTCACCGAGTCCATCATTCATCATAACTATTACTTTCCACTACTACCTCCCTACCAATCTACCTAACCCATTGGTTATCATCTACTCAAGCACTTGGCCTTACACTGAATCTATCACAGTCCATCATCATCATCCATCTATTATCATGCCAATAGTCTCCCCTTACCCACACCCCTTAACAGTCAACCATTACGCGCCATTATAAAAAAGAAACCTGATAACGATAGAAACATAAAACCATTCCCTTCTTCAACATGAGTCCGTACTAATCACAGTATAAAGAAAATATTTACCGCACCACACATTTCCTGACAACTACACGACATGCCCACCCTCGTGTCTACGTTACTCAATATCTCCTCCCCTCCCCCCAAATATCTATACCTTCTGAATTCACGCACACTCAGGCCAGGCAACAAACCCGGGTGTAAGCATGCTCTCCAACGGTGATAATATCTGGTTCTAACACCTCCCCCCCCCCGAATGAAGGCAACCCACCGTGGTCGGCCAGGAAATTGATTCGACATTAGTCAGCTCTCGGCCGAACTCTGCCCTCTAATGTAAATAGTTATTCCAATAATCCCGGTCCTTGCCTTTTACTCCGAATAGGCTTGTGCCTTCGGCCAAGTGTGCTTGCGTTGCTTTTTTTTATGGTTTCCCTGGTATCTTCTAAGGCACTGGGATTGTCCTTGTTCGACTTTTAGTCTTTGGTTTTATACGCTGTTTAGATATACGTAGATGTTGGTACTTATTATTTTCTGCAGACGCTCATATAGTCGTATACCTAGTCAATCAACATATCCTTAACTATTGGCATTTCTATCCAATAAATTGTGTAGTAGTTGCCCCTGCCTCCTGTTTTCTTTGTGTTCTTTTCTATTTTCGTTCTCGCCCCCCCTCCTCCCCCCCCCCCCCTCCTCGAGTCATCTCCCGTTCTCCCTTCCTTCTTTTTTCTTTATAATCATATTTTTCCACTCTTTTGACATGCATGCCTAAGATACGAGTAATAGTACTTATATCCGTTTCGCTCCGCGAATTAAATAACGGAAAAAGAAAAAGAAGAAAGAAAAAAAAATATTTTGTTTTCACTCCAAAAATCTTTGCATTTCCCATTTCAGATAAACGAATCTCTCTTTCCTTTTTTTCTTTTTTTTCTCCCTCTAGTTCTCATTCCCTCACCCACATACTTCTGTCTCTCTTTCTCTATTTCTCTTCCAGATCGGGATTCATCACAAGGGCTTTTGAAGATCGAGAGAGAAATAGAGTTAGGGAAGAAGTTAAGTTTCAGAGTTTTCCAACGTAATAGCAACCAGAAGAGTGAAACTTTCTATCCAAATATCTATTGACGTGTAATAAGTACACCTCATACTCATAAAGAGTTCCTTTGCGACAGCTGGCCATCGCTATATATATATATATATATATCATATATATATATATATATAGTACTATATACTATATTAATATATACTTATATACTATATAAATATTGTTACTATGCATATATTTATACCTATACCGCTCTCACTATATATATATATATATAATATATATATATATATAGTGACCATTACATTGTATATATATAATACCTTTCTTCCCTATATTAATGATATACATACATATATATATATAATCATATATATATATAGTATCATAGTTTAAATATCATATACTATATAAAGTGCGTGTATATCACTATACGCATATATATAAACGACTATCAATTACGCATATATATATATATATATATATTTGGACAGCTGGCATATGCATTAGAATAAAATAAAGTGTAGCATTTGTGCAAGCGCTTCTGTTAGGCAGAATAGAAAGAAACAAAAGATAAATATCAAAGTTTTATAATACTGGGCACGAGTACCGGCATGATTGCTTACAAGAGCATTTCCTCTGCTTTTCGAAAGTGCTCACATGATATGACTCAAGACCCGCCGTGTCTGTTAAAAGCAAAAGCTCCAAAGTTTAAACGTTTGTCTATTACCAAATCGAAAGTTTACGAGTTGCCTTTCAAAGCACAGCTGGAGGTTTTAAGCTTTTAAACTCGCTTGAAATGGTTTTCATATTCCGACACAAATCATCTGTTACTGTTTATAATACATACAGATATGAAAGGACAAGTTCTCGTGTGTGTATGTGTGTGTGTTTGTGTGTGCGTGTGCGTGTGCCCCCCCGTTCCCTTCAGCCCATCCCCTTCCGTTGCGCTGCTTCCTCGTTGCCGTCACCTCCCTGCCCTTCGTGGTCGTTGCCCGGCGCGCCGTGCCCTGTCAGCGGTGTGCGTGTGCGTGTGCGTGTGCGTGTGCGTGTGCGTGTGCGTGTGCGTGTGCGTGTGCGTGTGCGTGCTTTCGTTTTAGATTATTAAGATAAATGGATAGGTAGATACTTATCGAACATCAAGCGAAAGGTCTTGTTTTGACATGATTTTAAAAGAATCTCATGAAATATATTTGATTTTTTTTTTTTGTGTGTTTTTTTTTTTGGCCATCAAAGGATTAAGCAAATTAGCTCACAAACTTGCTTGCCCGTTTACCTATATACTGTCTCTCCCATACATATAAAGATACATAGATTATCGGTTTAGCAGTGCTGTAGTTTCCAGTGCAATTTATAAAAATAATGATGATAATACCATTATCATCTTTGATTTTTTACTGTTATTTATATTAGTATTATTGCCAACATTTCATCAACATTATTTTAATAAGGTATGTCACCTTTACACTATTGCTATCATTAACATCTTCATAATTATTTTCATTGTTAACACTGTGATCGTCATCACAATTATATTATTATTATTAGTGGAATTAGTATTTAAGTAATTATCATCAATATTATCATCATTGTTACCATAGGAAGTAATTGCAAAGTAATTACTTTCAGCTTTATCATCATCATCATCATTATTAACATACATATTACTCTGTTATCAAAGTTTATCATATTGACATCATTATTAAATACACCAATTCATTCACAGTTCACTTTTGAAACGCATTCCATAATGTAATCATAATTAATGCTAAATTAAGCACCAATAAAAATATGCAAATTAGGCCCTTTTTTCTTTTCTTTTTTATGGACACTGATGAGATCCTATGGAAGGCTTAGTTTATAAGACGCCAGAAATTCATATTTGATCATATTCATAAGATAATTAGGAGCAGACACTGTGGAAGGCCCATGTGACATACAAGATTTCGCATATACTGATAAATATTGAGCATTTTGCTATAAATAGAAAATCAAATATAAAGATATTCCTTTAAGTTTTCCTCACCGAAATAGTGTAATGTTCCTTGACATACAGTGTAAGTTTTTTTTTTTCTGTGTACTAGGTTCTTGATATCAATGTCTGTATCAACTTAGCGCGGGTTTAGCACAATGCACTAGTTCCATTGTCCTGGTAGAGTGTTTTGTTCATTGCTATACAGAGAGATACTGAAATTTAGTGAGATAATTAGATTTAACTGATATTACTTAGAATTAAAACGACTGCTTTTTACCCTATTGATAATAATTGCTAGTATGATTAATGTTAATATTTGTTTGTTTATTTATCTATTTAACTTCATCCTCATCATCATTATCATCAATACATCAATTATTGTTATCATCCTTATCCTCATTATCATTAACATTATCATTATTATTATAGTTATCAATCATCCTCACCGTCATCATTATCATTACTATTACTTCCACTACTACTCTACAACTATTACCGTTGGTTATCATTATCATCATTGTTGTGAATATCACCGTCATCATCATCATCATCATCATCATCATCATCATTATTATCATCATTCCTACTATCCCTTAATCACTTCGCGCCATTAAAATAAAGACAACGAAAAAAATAATATTTTCTATTTTCGTACTAATCAAGTAAAGAAAATATTTACCCACCTAATTTCAACACTACACACATGCCACGTGTAGTACTAATATCTCCCCCAAATATTTACCTTTGAATTCACGAACCAGGCAGGCAAAGGGAAGGGAATTCTGGTTCTCCCCGAATGAAGG
>NW_028234404.1:10313456-10318456 GCF_977035675.1 Penaeus japonicus
TGATCGAGGGAAAAGGACCGCTCTTTCTAACCCTCCCTCTTCTTCTCTTTCAAATTTCGTAATCTCTCATTTTCTCTTTCTAAACACGTCTCATTGTATTTCTACATCTCTTTCTCTCTCTCTCTACAATTCTTTTTATCAAGAAATCTCACATTCTACTTCTATATCTCTCTCTTTATCTCTACGTCTCTGTTTGTCTTTGTAATTCGTATCGACCATTATATATTTGCAACTCTCTGTATATCTTCAAACTTCATTCTATTCCTGTATCTTTACATTTTCAACTGTACCATTGGATCTATTATTTCATTGTACATCTGCATTTTTCACTGTGTCTCTACATCATTTTATGTGTATATCTTAATGTATTCTGTCTGTTTACATCTTCCACTGCCTCCGTCTCTCTACAGCTTTCATTTCTGCATCATTACCCTTTACTTGATCTCCCTCTTTCATGCCCTATGCGACACATTTGACACCATCGTATTCTAATGACCAGTTTTTACTTAATCAGAGAATGTCATTTCCTTTAGGCTATCCAGAAATGCAATCTAATAGAAATGTACATTTTTGATTCAGCCGAGAGCTCTTCAGCTGACACCTCTCTTTACACGCTATGTCCGATTACAATCACGAGGTTTAGCTTTTGTTTTTTTTGTCAGCCTTCAAGTATTTTATCTATCATATTTCACGTTTTAAGATGTTTTAATCTTTTTCTCTGTGGTATATATAGTTGTTTAAGGCAAATTACATTCCCGGCTGTAAATCATGATTTATTTTATTGAACATTAGCGTAATCAAAGGATCGGACTGAAACACCATGAATTTGAAAAGGGAAAGTTTACACATTTTCTTTCTAAAGTTATTTTTTTCTTATTTTCTTGGTTTGTTTCTTTGTTCTCTTAATACATAAGGATTTTAGAAATGTATTTGGAATATAATTGTTGAAAGTTATAACTACTATAGTCACAGGATGAATCACAGGCAAGTAAAATGCAAGAATAGTGGCAATAATACCAGGTCTGAATGGGCGTGGCTTAAACGATGACGTAAATCACCCAACGCGTTGCCAGGAACACTGACGCTCTAAGGTATGAATGACATTTTCAAAAGTAGGAAAATTACGGTGTATATGATCTAAGAAAGAAAACCAGAACATAGTCTCTCTCTCTCTCTCTCTCTCTCTCTCTCTCTCTCTCTCTCTCTCTCTCTCTCTCTCTCTCTCTCTCTCTTTTCTCTCTCTCTCTCTCTCTCTCTCTCTCTCTCTCTCTCTCTCTCTCTCTCTCTCTCTCTCTCTCTCTCTCTGTGTGTGTGTGTGTGTGTGTGTGTGTGTGTGTGCATATGTGTGTGTGTGTGTGTGTGTGTGTGAGTGTGTGTGTGTTAGATCAAATTATGAGTGACGTTTTCGGAAATATTTGAGTTACTATGTACATATTCCAAGAGGATTTTTTTCGTGTGTACATTACTGTAATCAGAGGGAAGGAACCTGTATGGCCATTGGCTATGTAAAAGGTCGACTGCAGATGAATCAAAAAATGGTTTTGCAAACTAATGTTATTCCCTTTGTCTTTTTGTGTGAAGTGTTTGTACTTGAGCTTTGGGTGTATACCATATTAACAGACAATCACAAATTAATAGGCAATTTAAGGGCGTGTGGTACGGAGATATGGTTTTTTTTTTATTCATACCGTAAAAAATTTATCCAAGTACATTTAACGACAAAATAAATTTTTTATCATTGTCATTCTCCCCCCACCACCTATCACAATACCCCCCTCCCCATCCCGAAACCAGTATCAAAACATCCCCAGTAGTAAGTAAATATAACAGTAAAGTCAGTATAGAGCCTCGTTTACACGTACTACCCACATTTACACTCCATAAATCCCAAATCCGAGTCTGCATACTAATCCAATACACTCACTTATGATTTCAAGTATTTTGTCAAAAGGAAATTATTCATTCAGATATAAGTATTAATCCAAACGAGTTATTAGATAGGGGAGGTCGCGTATCCATTGGTCAATTCCTTACAATAATTACCCCACGTCAGTGTATGGGTTCGAGTCACGGAGTATATACGGTCTCCAACTGCCATATAAAAGCCCTTTGAGTGAAAGTATCTCCCTTGCCCTTACGAAGGAGTTCATAACATGGAGCTTATTCTCCTTCGAAGTCTTGGAAAGGTAGAGATCAAAGAGCTTTTTTAGGGCGTTTTTTTTCGATTTTTTTTCGTTTTTTTTTCTTTGTTTTGAAGCTTTTCCTGTATAAAAGCTTCTTCTGTATTGATGGTCTGGTTAATGTGAGATGATGGAATTTATTTTTTTTTTTTTTTAGAAAGTTGCATTGGAAAGCAAAGTAAAATTTAAGCATGATATCATTAATAACTAATTTTATATTTGTTTATATTTTTATTGTTTTTATTTTTTTTTTCCACAGTTTTATATTGTATAAATAGATTTGGAAATCTCACTTAAAAAAACAATGATAGTGATAAAAACAACTATGATAATGATAATCAGGATAGTAATTATTACAACAATGATAATGATCATAATAATAATGATAATATCAAGAACAAGGACTAAGACAATGATGCCATGATATGATACTGAATGATAGTAAGGATGGTAATTATTATGATTATGATATTAATAATGGTAGTAATAATAAAGATAATATCAAGAACAAGGACTAAGACGATGATGATGATGATGATGATGATGAGGAGGAGGAGGAGGATGACGATTACGATGATGATGATTATGATGATGATTAAGACGATGATGATGATGATGATTACGATGATGATCATGATGACGATGATGGTAACAATGATGATGATAACGATGATGATTGCGATGAAGATGAAGATAATGATGACGACGACGATGATAAGGCGATGACGATGATGATGATAATTACCATTATGATAAATATAATTAGAGCACTCACATAAAGCTCTACGATGATAATGACGATGACGATGATTATCTTAAAATAACTATCTTCCTTTTACCATTTTCTTCACAATGAAGTGTCCATGAGCGAAAGGATCAAAATAGTATCTGGATTGCAATTTCAATGTCAGTGAGTGATTGCAATTTATCTGATTGTGCGATTTGCATATTGTATCATTGAGGAAAACCAGAAAAGACTTGGATTTTGTATTCTTTAATATCATGACAAGAATCTTATCATGGTATTAGGTCACTCGCTTAAAATAACATTGTTTTGCGACTATACTACGGTTTGATATATACATTCAGTCTCTAACCAAGGCAAATCATAGGAAAATGTGAAATGAAAATGGAATGGTTGTCAGTCAGTTTTATTATATATTTCATGTCCTGGTTGGAAGAAAAGGAACGTTTTACTATACCCTGTCATTCTCTCTCTCTCTCTCTCTTGCTCTCTCTCTCTCTATCTTATTCTCTCTTTCTTTCTTTCTCTCTCTCTCTATCTTATTCTCTCTTTTTTTCTCTCTCTCTCTCTCTCTCTCTCTCTCTCTCTCTCTCTCTCTCTCTCTCTCTCTCTCTCTCTCTCTCTCTCTCTCTCTCTCTCTCTCTCTCTCTCTCTCTCTCTCTCTCTCTCTTCCCCTATCTCGATCTCCCTTTATTTAACAAATAACCCGCGTGCATCTGATGTGTTAATCAAACATATTTTTGGTATATGTTCAGCTATGAAATGCAAATGAAACTGACAAATCAAAACGAATATATTGTGACAGGCCTGCTCAATACAGATGTTTGCTTTGATTACTCTTTGTCCGTCTGTATTTCCCTTTCTGTCTGTCTGTATGTCTGTCTCTCTCTCACTCACTCACTCACTCTCTCTCTCTCTCTCTCTCTCTCTCTCTCTCTCTCTCTCTCTCTCTCTCTCTCTCTCTCTCTCTCTCTCTTTCTCTCTCTTTCTCTCTCTTGCTCTCTCTCTCTCTTTGCTACCTTTTCTGACTAATTTTATATCTATTTATATGCATTATTACTGCCCCCCAACAAACACATTTAATTAAAGGACGAATATTCACATATATGGATTTGATATGATTAAGAATAGTTGTAACGATAATGATAGCTAATGATGATAAAAAAGCAACAACAATGATTATAATAAAGATAATATTAATTAATAATGTTGGTGATAGTTGTGATAGTGGTAATGGTAAAAAATATGATAATAAAAATGATAACATGTTGATAAGAATAATCATATCATTGATGATTATGATAGTAATAAAAGTAATAGTAATTTTAACATGTTATTATGATATTAACAGAGATAACAAAAATGGTAACAGATATTATTTTAATCATAAAAATAATAATAATGACAATAATATTGCTCGTAATAGTAGCAGTAGCAATAGTTATAGACGATGCTCATTATAATCATAAGAATTCCAAGTTTAGGCTATAAGAAAAGAAAACATGCATCGGATTTAAAGTAAATGTAACTACAGCACACCTCCAATAAAGCTAACTGAACCGTGAAGAAAATTACCAGGGCTGCATTTGTCTGGGAAATACACACTGCGGCTCGCCAAGATATGTAAATCTGCAAGCACTCGCTTTCTGCAGGGATATTCACACCAAAAAGTTTCCATTGAAACTCGTTTTCACGTCTTTGCTTTTATTACTCTTTCTCTCTTTATCTTTCTCTGTCTCTCTCTTTATCTCTCTCTCTCCGCCTCTCTCTCTCTCTTTTTCTCTTTCTCTCTCTGCAGGGATATTCACACCAAAAAGTTTCCATTGAAACTCGTTTTCACATCTTCGCTTTTGTTACTCTCTCTCTCTTTATCTTTCTATCTCTCTCTCTCTCTTTCTTTCTTTCTCTCTCTCTCTCTCTCTCTCTCTCTCTCTCTCTCTCTCTCTCTCTCTCTCTCTCTCTCTCTCTCTCTCTCTCTCTCTCTCTCTCTCTCTCTCTCTCTCTCTCCCTCTCTCTCTCTCGTAACCATTTACTCCCTGGCCATAGGCAATCCATACCTAGGTTTTCATCAGGTC
>NW_028234404.1:10358456-10360956 GCF_977035675.1 Penaeus japonicus
CACAAACGCCATGCTAAAGTAAACAAAAGAGGTTATTTTATGGCACGTTCAGAGAGCAGGAGAACACACGAATGAGAAAAGCTGTTTGGGGAAAAGCAGACGGTATGACTGGAAGTTGCGTACATTTCGGAGTGAAATGCTGTCTAAAATATGCAAGATGGATAAAATGGCGGTAAAGCACTGAGGCAAAATTCGAGCTTGAATGAGAGATTATGAAACCTACTTAAAGGATGAAAGCATACTTGCTTTTGCTTTCTCTTCCTCTCTTATAAACTCGTTCACGTCATTCTCTCTCTCTCTTTTTCTCTGTTTCTCTGTATGTATATATATATATATATATATATATATATATATATATATATATATATATATATATATATATATATATGTATATATACATATATATATTCATGTATATGTACACACACACACACACAGACACACACAAACGTATATATATATATATATATATATATATATATATATATATATATATATATATATATATATATATATATCATCATCATCATCATCATCATCATCAGCCTGTATCAATCCACTGCAGGACGTAGGCCTCTCTCAATCTTTTCCAGTCATTCCGGTCTTGTGTCCTCTGATTCCAGTTTACTCCTGCGAATTTTGCTATTTCATCCCGCCATCTAGTCATTGGTCTTGCCCTGGGTCTTTTTGTGTCGTGTATTACCCATTCTGTTGTTTTCTTTGTCCACCTGTTGTCCTGTCTCCGATATATGTGTCCAGCCCACTGCCACTTTTTCTTTTTGATGGTCTTGAGTATATCCTCTACTTTTGTTTGCTGCCTGATCCATGTGGCCCTTTTCTTGTCTCTTAAGCTAACTCCTAGCATAAGCCTTTCCATTCCTCTTTGGGCGCTTACTAATTTCCTCTCGAGTGCCTTGGTCGTAGTCCATGTCTCTGATCCATATGTCATGACGGGGAGGACGCATTGGTCAAAAATCTTTCTCTTTAGACATAGTGGCAGACTACTTCGTAATATATTACTATGTTTACCGAAGGCACTCCAACCTAGCCTGATTCGCCGTTTTATCTCGGCTTCGCAGGATGTACTCGACTGAATGAGTTGCCCTAGGTATACATACTCGTTCACTGCTTCTAGTACCTCGCCTTGTATTTGTATTTGCTTAACTGGGGTTCGACTGT
The DNA here is from genome assembly GCF_977035675.1 of Penaeus japonicus. Lineage (NCBI taxonomy): Eukaryota > Metazoa > Arthropoda > Malacostraca > Decapoda > Penaeidae > Penaeus > Penaeus japonicus. Next base: position 10,359,636 of record NW_028234404.1, read on the forward strand.
TGAACATGACTTTAGTCTTTTTCATGTTCATTTTAAGGCCAATCTTCAGACTTTCCTTATTTAAATCGCTTATTAATTGTTGTAGTTCATCTGCTGACTCACCGAAAAGAACAATGTCATCTGCAAATCTTAGATTGCTTAAGTGCTCATTCCCTATTTTAATCCCTCTCTCTTTCCAGTCTAACTTCTTGAATACTTCCTCTAAGCAGGCTGTAAATAGCTTCGGTGAGATGGTGTCGCCCTGCCTAACGCCCTTTTTTATTGGTATTTTATTGGTTTCTGCGTGGATTTTGACGGTCGCTGTACCGTCTCTATATATATCCTCTAATAATCTGCAGTATATTTCCTCTACTCCTTGTTTACGAATTGCATCTAGTACTGCAGATATCTGCACCGAATCGAATGCCTTTTCATAATCTACGAATGCCATACACAGGGGCTTCCTATATTCGTTCGTTTTCTCCCTTATTTGAGCTAGTGCGTGGATATGGTCTGTAGTTGAGAATCCACTGCGGAACCCTGCCTGTTCCCTGGGTTGTTTTGAATCTAATGTGTCGGTGGTACGGGCTGTGATGATTTTTGTGAACAGTTTATAGATTACTGAGAGGAGGCTTATAGGTCGGTAATTCTTTAAGTCTTTTGTGTCTCCCTTTTTGTGTATTAAAATTATTATTGCGTTTTTCCAGGCCTTCGGAATTTTACCGACGTCTAGACATCTGTTATAAAGACTGGCCAGCTTTACTGCCGCAATCTCTCCTGCATCTTGAATAAGATCTACACTGATGCCGTCTTCTCCTGGTGTTTTTCCTCTTTTCATGCTTTTTAGTGCCCTAATTACTTCATCTACCGTGATGTTTGGAACATCTCCAATTGTTGTGTTTGTCTCCGTATGTGGTTGGTCGTTTGAGTGGTATAGATTGCGATAGAAGTCTTCTATTACTTTGATAATTTCATTTTTATTGTATGTCGCCTCTCCGTTGGGTTTCTTTACTGCATACATTTGGTTTTTCCCTGTTCCGAGCCTCCTCTTTGTTGCCTTAAGGCTGGTGCCAGCAAGCAGAGCTTCGTTTATTTTTCGTATGTTAAATTTGCGTACATCCTCTTTCTTCTTCTTGTTTATCGTCTTAGTCAGCTCTGTTGATTCTATCTTGTCTCTGATTGATGTTATTTTCATTTCCCTACGCTGTTTCATAAGCTCTTTCGTCTCTACCGAAAGCTTACTGAACCTTTCTTTTTCGTCTTTACCCCCTATTTCAAGTGCAGCTTCCATTAATATCTCACTGAATTGGTCGTTCATTTGGTCTATGTCAAGATCTTCTTC
>NW_028234404.1:10365956-10368456 GCF_977035675.1 Penaeus japonicus
GACGGTTTGTGTCTGTTTGTTTGTTAATAGGAAATAAAGTATGTTTGTATGTGTGTGTGTGAATGCACACACACACACAAACATATATGTATATATGTGTGTATATATACATACATACATATATATATATATATATATATATATATATATATATATATATATACATATATATATATATATAAATATATATATATGTATATATATATATATATATATATATATATATATATATATATATATATATATATATATAAACATGTATATATATGTATATATATATATATATATATATATATATATATATATATAAATATATATATATATTCTATATGTATATGTATGTATGTATGTGTCTCTATGTATATATATATATATATATATATATATATATATATATATATATATATATATATATATGTATATATATATATATATATATACACATATATTTATGTATGTGTGTATCTCTATGTATATATAAATATATATACATATGTATATATATATATATATATGTATATATATATATATATATATATATATATATATATAATATATATATATATATATATACATGTGTGTATCTGTGTGTGTGTGCGTGTAAAAAAAAAAAAAAAAAAAAAATATATATTATATATATATATATATATATATATATATATATATATATATATATATATGTATATATATATATATATATATATATATATATATATATATATATATTATATATATATATATATATATGTATATATATATACATATATATATATTATATATATATATATATATATATATAATATATATATGTGTATATATAAACATATATATATATATATATATATATATATATATATATATATATATATATATATATATATATGTTATACATTTATATATATATATATATATATATACATCTCTCTCTCTCTCTCTCTCTCTCTCTCTCTCTCTCTATATATATATATATATATATATATATATATATATATATCAATATATATATATATATATATATATATATATATATATACATATATATGTATATATATGAATATGTGTGTGTGTGTGTGTGTGTGTGTGTGTGTGTGTACATATGTATACATACATATATAGATATATAAACATACATAGATATAGTTATATTTATATATCAACACACATACACACATATACAGCATGTATACGAATGTGTCGGTCTATGTGTGTGTTTGTTTACATTTTCCAGTTAATTAATCCAACAACAATACAAATCATATATCAGAAAAATTAGGCCATTGATTACTCCCGTGCCGAGGCTTCGACATGATTAATAACTAAGTAAACATGCCAAACAGCATTTGATAATATGACTGCATTATTGTAATCAACAAGGCCATTAGAGCGTGATTAATAGTAAGTAGATTACCAGACATTAAAACTAATTTATGCCATTCCAGCTCATAATGAATATGCAGTAATAATGCTGTAGTGAAAGTATATTTGCAAGAGATACAAGATAGATATTATGATATGTAAACGACTCATCCAAGCAAAATATTCACGGTATGTATTCAAAATAGGATAAAGGACGCAGGATATAGGATATAGGATGGCGGGTGTACTTGAAAAAAAAAAAAAAAAAAAAAAAAAAAAAAAAAAAAAAAAAAAAAAAATTGGACCTAAGACGTATTTAAGTTGGGAATACTATGCCAGGAATCTTAGGAATACTTATCCGCTCTCTATAAAATCTCATTGAAATAGAGAAGGATGAAGGGAGGCATGACAACCGCAGCATCTCCTTAATATATAACGTTCGTATGCCATAAAAAATATATCTTTATTTCTCTCTACATAACATTATTAAGTTTCACATAACGTTCCCTAGTCTTCAAAATACAGGAGAGCGTTAAAGTTCCATAACAGAGCTCTGGTTGAGCAGATATAGCGACTGCTATGGACGATATAACTCTACAGAAGAAAAGAACCAAGTATAAGTACTGATGGTTTCTAACCTCGTGAATAGTATGTGTTTGAAGGCTACTTTGATTACTTAAGGTGGATAATTATAAAAGAAAAGCCTGGTGAATTGATATAAAGATAAATAAATGAGCTGACAGGAAGGGTTTTTTTTTTTTTTTTTTAATCTTTTCAGGATAAATATTCCCTTCGGTAAGTAAAATATGGGAGAAACATTGGGGAATGAAAGAGATGTATGAAACAGGGGAGAGAGAGAGAGAGAGAGAGAGAGAGAGAGAGAGAGAGAGAGAGAGAGAGAGAGAGAGAGAGAGAGAGAGAGAGAGAGAGAGAGAGAGAGAGAGAGAGAGAGAGAGATTGAGAGAGAAAGAGATAGAAAAAGAAAGAAATATTCCCACACGCTAAAAATTTATATTTTTAAATGATTCTGAGGGAAACAGATACGGATCTGACATATTTTGGGTTGGCAAAAACAAAATACAAATATTTTGCAAGAGTAGGTTAAAACGAGGTACATTTTCAAGTTTATATATACGATATATTT
>NW_028234404.1:10395956-10408456 GCF_977035675.1 Penaeus japonicus
GGAATTTAAAGATGATCCTCAGGAGAGCGCCGGAAGCAATTGGTGACCAAAACTTCATGAGTAAATAAAACTGCCGAGAGTAAATATTAGGAGATACTCCAACGGGCTCTTATCTCGAAATTTAAAAAAATGATGTACTTTGAATATATATATATATATATATATATATATATATATATATATATATATATATATATTATACATTGATATATATACATATATCATATATAATAATATAATATAAATATATATATATTTATATAAATATAATCTCTCTTTCATTCTTCTTCTTCTCTCTCTCTCTCTCTCTCTCTCTCTCTCTCTCTCTCTCTCTCTCTCTCTCTCTCTCTCTCTCGCTCTCGCTCTCGCTCTCGCTCTCTCTCTCTCTTTTCTTTTCCTCTCCCTCTCTGCCCATCTATTTCCGTCTGTGTCTGGGCGACGTGGCTAGACTTGCCACGTAGGCATCTTAACGCTTGAATTTTGGATTGTAAGCGAAAGGTTTGATATATATCAGAGCCTCTCTCTCTCTCTCTATCTCTTTCTTTCTTTCTTTCTCTCTTTCTCTCTTTCTCTCGCCTCTTTCTTTCTCTCTTTCTTTCTTTCTTTCTCTCGCCTCTCTCTCTCTCTCTCTCTCTCTCTCTATCTCTTTCTTTCTTTCTTTCTCTCTTTCTCTCTTTCTCTCTCTCTCTCTCTCTCTCTCTCTCTCTCTCTCTCTCTCTCTCTCTCTCTCTCTCTCTCTCTCTCTCTCTCTCTCTCTCTCTCTCTCTCTCTCTCTCCCTCTCTCTCTCTCTCGTAGATATTTTATTCTACTTATGATTGTTGCAGGCGTTAAAACATGATAAAATATCATGATTACGTTATCACTGTTAATACTATCATCATCATCACTACCGATATTATCATCAGTATCATTTGTATTATTATAATCAATATTAAGAACATTATAACTATTATATCATTATCCTAGAGATTATGATTGTTATCATCAATACTATCATCATTGTTCTCATGATCGCTATTACTCCTTTCATCATTATTATCATTACTATGATTAGCATTATCTTTACTTTCACTCAAATTATCATTTATACGAATATCTTCATTAAGGACATTATCATAATAATCAGCATTGTTATCATCATCACCATCATTATTGATACTACTATGATTATTATTGTGATCACGCATTATCATGCTTTTTCCCAATTATCTTTATTTCCTTTACCTATTATCATCATACGGTATTTCCATTACTCTCCCTGCCATCCTTATCATTGCGTACAGCAGCTCTGTGTAATAGTGTATTATCTGCTTATCCATTATTTTCATTTATTTTTGTTTCTCGCTCTTATGGTGACTTTCAAACCATAATTCATTTTAACTTGTATCTTAAATGTGTAAGGATGTGCTTAAGATTAATAAAATTTATATAAATGAAAGGGAAGCTAATCCCCATTTAAGACTTAAAAGCAGGAAAAGGTGAAAGGAGGAATCACAGAGAGATAAACAGATGAAAGATGAAGATAAGGTGTTTTAATCGAAGAAGAGACGAGGTCAAGGTAAGGTAAATACAGAACATAAGGTAAATAATGTATCGGTGTTGTATAAGGTAGTATAAACGCAGATGTATACGCAGGACAAGGAGCAATATGAAAGCTACGTCAAAGGATATAAAAACGCAATTTATTCCTATGAAAACACTCACTCACACACACACACACACACACGCACACACACAACACAGCAAATCCAAGTTATCTTGGTCCGTATATTTATAATGATGTCAGGGGCAAGCGATCCATATAACTTATGTATTATGATTACGGTATCATCCAATATTTCTAATATATCGGAACAACATAGGTCATGACATTTTCAACCGAAAGGAGATGGGAAGAAAACAGTCAGTATTTCCTGAATATCACAATGTGGTTATCAATTCTGACTTTTGTCTCTAAGCATCTCTTTGAAAGTAGAATTTTTTTCATAAATTCTCCTTCTTCATCGCCATTTTCTTTGGAACGGCACCTTTAAGTGCGTAAATTTTCCTTTTGCTGTTGGTCGGTTCCATAAAAAGGTTTAGAAGTACAAATACTGTATTTATGATTGTTTGCATTTATAATATCTGTAACATCGGAGCATCGAAGTTCATTATGAAATGTCAATCGCCAGAAGGTCAAAGTGGTACATTATTCCGTATAGGATCTTTGACTTTCATATACGTTTTATTCTCGGTAATTAACAACGAGAAGGAAGGAAAGAAAAAAAAAACAATTAAATGAAAGGAAGGCAGGGAGTGGAGGAAATGGAAGGAATATCCAGTCAGAAGGAGAGACAAAGGAACAGGAGGAGGACAAGGAAGGAAGAAGTTTTACGAAAAACACCCCCCCCCCCAAAAAAAAAAAAAAAAAAAAAAAAAAAAAAAAAAGTTCAGGTCACCAAGACAAAGGTCACACGGCATCAGATCGAGAAAATGGATTAAACAAAGGCTTAGGGGAGAGAGAGACATGGGCAGTATACCTTCTATTCCTTGTATCACAATATCCGGTTAAATAATAATACAAATATAAATGTGTGTGTCATTTCGAAGATAGACCGTTGTATTTTGACATTCCTTTATAATTGTTAGAAATTACCCAGGGTCGAATATTAGTTAATTTTACCTGACGTGAACGATATTTAGCGATTTGTAACAAGACGTACGGAGAAAAATGAAATATACAACTTCTAAACTAAACATCATGAAAAAGTAGAAAATATGTTTTGATTATTATAATTCTGTAATGCATTCGCCTATTTTTTGCTAGAAGTCATACGGTTTATAGTGTAATAGTGGGACGTTCCTAGGTACACTAGTGTGTAATTAAAGATAATCTGAATAATTGATTATAAAATATACGAATAGACTAAAATTCGGTTATTCATACATTAGATGAGCCTAAAATTGTGATATTTCTTCGGCACGTCATCAAATCATAGACAATTGTGAATATTCACAATACAAACATTTGGAAATATAGGAAATCAAACTGCTTTTCTATCTCATCTTCTCACCTGCATTCATAACATAACAAGCAAATCGGTCTTCCAATAAGAAACCTCTGTAAGCTCCCCCCCCCCCCCCCACAAAAAAAAAAAAAAAACTACGTCTCAATCTATGAAATATTTGATAAGGGTGCATACTGAGCATGCTCTATTAAGCTTTGTACGGTTTCCAGTCTTAAGCATCACTATTGCCCGCAAGAAGAAGATTCATGGTACAGGTGCAAAAAGGCAAAAGCAACTGGTAAACATCCTCTTGCACACTCATATCAGGACTTCTTTTTCACAGGCATTAATCAAGAGGAGGAAAGTACAAGTTGTGGGTTAAATGTGCAAAAAATAAAACAGACATGCAGGTTAACACAGGGTCTTGTCCAACCCGCGAGTAAGTGCTCTGAATCAGTGATCACAATTTCGGTCATTCGCTACACATGTGAGTCAGCGTTTCTCCCTACCGAATTGCACAAGCTGGATAGAGAGAACGTTTGATTTGCTTCCCAGTCCTCACGCAAGCACCCGGCATCGCTCGGGGACTGCAGATCGCTAATTGGTGGCCTATTCTAATCTCTAACCGAGAAGCGAGTTTGGTAGAGCTCAATGGACCAGCCTATATTTTATCTTGGAAGTCATATCTCGTCCAGTGCTGGAAGGGACTAGGAATCAGAGGAAACCATGCTTTTCTTCTTCAGAAAAGACCTTTACACACACACACACATATGTGTATATAAGACATAAACCCATCTGTACACATATCTTTAAATGTCTATGTCTTTGCACACATGCTTGTCTGTAAATGCATATGTACAGACTATAATATGTTCATATGCACATGTACACATCTGTACTCACATGTTCACACACACACACATATATATACATATATTTTTATATAGGTCTTTCCACACACATACATGACTACACGCATGTATAAACGTGCATATATGCACATCAATACAAACGTGTACTCAAGGATATACATTTTCACACACACGTAAACACATATACAAGTGTGTATGTGTGTGTGCATATTAGTGTGTGCATATTTTTTACTTTCTTTTTGCTAATTGCGAATCTACATGTGCCAATCTTGTGTACCGAAGAACTCGATATTGATCTCAAATCCGATTGTATTTTTGGAACTGTACAGGGGTATGCCGAGGTCCACTTAGACTTTTCGGGATTTCACTTCCCATGACCGCGAATTTTTGAGTTATGCAAAAATGATCGTTTGCCGATTACTTTTTTCGATATTTGATTTTAATTTCCCAAAAAAGCAGAAATAGATTTCTTAATATACTTTTTTTTTTTTCATTTTCTTGATAACCTAATAACTCCTCAAGGCTTACCGTTACTAAGAGGAGCAAAGAAATGAACCCGAACTATTTAAAGACTCGACGTACTTCCTAATTAAAAAGTAAAGGTGTTCCATACTAGAAACTCAAAAAAGCGAGCAGAATATTTGACGCCGATACACTGTCAAGCATATTCATACTGTACTATTCATATTTCAGCCGATTTACCCGTGATTTCGCCCCTGTGCCCCACAATCTGAGATCCGATTGTAGGGGAGGGCATGAATTATACCAGGGAAAATGCGGGGTATAAAAGGTACCGATGGACTTCCCCCTCTCCTCCCCTCCCCTCTCCACCCCTCTCAATCATTGTTGTCTTCCCGCCAATCACTTATCGGCGGTATGTCATAAAGAATATTGCAAAATAGAGCTTGTACTCGTTTCAGAGAAACCAGTCGAAACCAGTCAAAGCTCGAAATTAAAGGAATATATTAGTATCCGAGGTAAGGAAGTTAAAATATTTTCTTTGGCGCCAATAGATTAAGAGGCCGCGCAGGTCGCTTAATGACGCAATACTAACATCTGCCAAAATCTTCCTATAATCATTTAAACGAAATATAACAGTTAAAGCTAGTTCAAGCTGAAAATTATTTGTACTGTCCACCTACATCAACTTTAAAAAACACTTTTTTTCATATGGGCCGAATCGCCCTGGATATATCATACTATTTTTTTTTTTTTTTTTTTTATCATTCATGCCAAGCTAAAATTTAATCGTCCAGCTACCGAATACTATTCAAAAGAAAACTGTAATATAACGAGTACAAAAAAGGAAAGAAAAAAACTATGCAAAAACACCTGTATTGAAAAGGCGTGTTTCTTTGATTATTACTAATGGCCATTCCCTTCGTTTTCAAAATTTGATGTTGCCTTGAAGATGGTGACCTCATGAGCGATATATATAACCTGCCGGTTCTCATTATTTGCTGATTAATTTTTACTTACCTACGGTGTAGACTCCGTTACCACACCTCACCTTAATATGCCATGACCTTGCAATCATTTGATGATAGTTGCATCTTACACGGAATTAAACCGGCGACTGCCTTGCATTTTCTTTCAGTGTGTGCGTGTGTGTGTTGTGTGTGTGTGTGTGTGTGTGTGTGTGTGTGTGTGTGTGTGTGTGTGTGTGTGTGTGTGTGTGTGTGTGTGTGTGTGTGTGTGTGTGTGTGTGTGTGTGTGTGTGTGTGTGTGTGTGTGTGGTGTATGGTGTGTGTGTTGTGTGCTGTGTGTGTGTGTGTGTGTGTGTGTGTGTGTGTGTGTGTGAGAGAGAGAGTGTGTGTGTGTGTGTGCTTGTGAAATTATTTTTCGACGAGGGTAGAGCTACTAAAAAATAGACAAGATTTATGATTGGTCTGAATGCAATGACGTCATTTGCAGATATTTTCATTGGGTGTGCCTTGTTGACGTTTCTTATAAAATATGGATTGGTCGTGGTGCAATGTGTAATTATCTTATTCCAGTCCTTAATGAGGTCTTATCGTATTAGATCGTGATTGACTATCTTGCATAAAATATTTAGCATCTGTATCTATTTATGTATTAAGTATGAATTAATCCGTTTTCGACAAATTAATCTTATTCATGTGACTCTAAGAGAGATCCTGGAACATGAAAGCTTGTAAACTACGATAGAAGTCATGTAAGATCTTACCTACATTTTAATCTCTCTCTGTATCCTCACCCTAAGGCGGAAACAACCATGCAGTTTACACAAAGAAATTGTTTAGTGATGACCTTTTATTTCCTTTGATTAAAAGATATTACGATTCGTATTTTTTCTAAAAAAAAATCGGCATGATATGGTGACGATATTCTAAAGTAAAATACGCGTTTACACCGTAATGATAGCCCCCAGCTATCACTTGTTATTGTAGAATTGGATATTGTATATTTTTTCATTATTAACACAAGCGCCGTTGCGCTTGTGATTTAATAGAATTTATCCTAAGTGATGGCATTATGCAAATGAATATCTCATGAAGGCACTGGTCGCCATATGACCATAGGTACTGCTATTTCCGAATGTTGTATGTTCTTTATCTCTGCCCTTACTACCTCCTACCTGGCATGATATCATAAGTTATTTCGTTTTACTTATCAAATATTCCTTATTCATCTCTGCTGTGTGCATTATTAGTTGTAACTCACGATAAATCATAGCTGAACATGGAAAGGATCCATGGTGAACGAATTCTTAGGAAAAAAAAATTAAAAAAAGAAAAACAAGAAACAGATTAAACCAAAATACACGAATATCCTGAAGGCTTTTCCGTTCTATTGTTTCTTCAGAGTTTGAAGAAGCACTCGAACGATGAGGCTCTATTATATAGGCGTGCTTCCTTGTTTTTCCTTTTTTCTTTTTTTCATTCGTATTCTATTCACTTTTTTTCTTCATTCATCGTGTACTTGTTATACGGTGATATATCGCTTAGTTAGATATAAATGTACACGATCGACACAGTCAAAGAACACTAGATAAGAATTTTTGATATCTTAAAAAAATGATAATGAAAGGAAAATTGAGCCCAATATTTGAAAATAACGGAAAGTTCGGATGGACATCATGATGAAAACCGATCGGGATTGCCTTATTAAGTATGCATGAAACTGAAGATACCTCGCCTTTGCATGAGTTCGCTTTTCAACACTTCCGATGCTCCTCTTTCTTCGTTCTTTCTCTATTCCTTCATGGACGATTCCCTACTGATTATTTTGGAAATGAGATGATAAGAGCTTCTATACACAAGATAAACCTGAAACGCCCCCCCCCCACCCCAAAAAAAAAAAAAAAAAAAAAAAAAAAAAAAAAAAAAAAAATATATATATATATATAATATATATATATATATATATATATATTATATATATATATATATATATATTATATATAATCTTTATAATCAAGAGAACAGTTTTACAACCAATAAGTATTACAGCCAACCCTTCCTTACAAATAGGAAGAGTTCTTAACCTACGGTAGGGAGTCCCACAGAGATGAAATTACCCCCAGGGGATAATAGAAGAGTACATGGTAGGGGGCTAATCTTTATTAATATGGTGGGCTGATGGGATGGATCTTGCCAGAGGGCGCACTCGGTGTATCTTGCATCTGGTTGAGATAGTTTGGATATATATTTTTTCTTATTAATCGGAATTTTATTATGCAAAATGAAGAAGCTGGAGGCGTTTCCTCGTTCTTTTTTTTTTTTTTTTTTTGGGGGGGCATCCATTTTTATGTTCTATCTACCTTATGTATGTTTGTATGTATGTATGTACATACGTGTATCTATAATTATATCTATATCTATCTATCTATCTATCTATATACATGTACATGCACACACACACACACACACACACACACACACACACACACACACACACACACACACACACACACACATATATATATATATATATATATATATATATATATATATATATATATATATATGTATGTATAAATATGTATATAATATATATATACGTATATATATATATATATATATATTATATATATATATATATATATATATATATATATATATGTATGTATAAATATCTATATAATATATATATATGTATATATATATATATATACATATATATATATATATATATATATATATATATATATATATATATATATATGTATACACACTGGATAATTGGCCGAGTATATTCAGCCCAAGTTGTAAATGACAAGCAAAGGGTTGAGAATCACTAACCAAAACTGTTACCAAACGGAAATTTGTCCCGACGATGCCTGAAACCAGAAATTAATCAAAAGCAAATTGAATAGCTGAAAAAGGTTATGAATACGAGTTGCAAATAGAATTATTCTTCTTGACATATTTTCCTGTCTTCACAAATTTTCTGGTATTCCTTCTTTTAACTTCTCTCCCCTTTTACCTTCTGTTTGTCTGATTAGTCTTGCCTCGGGTTTATTATGATAAAAATGAAATTTTGGGCAAGGTCTTTCCAAATGAGATTTTTTTTTATCATTATTTATTTGTTTAAACGTATCAGAATATACAGGCAATTACAAGAAAGGGCAATTGTTATCCTATGCTGTCTATATATTATTTATAATAAATATAGATCTTTATGAATAATATTGTCGAAATACCTTCCGATCATCCTTTTCTAGAGAGAGAGAGAGAGAGAGAGAGAGAGAGAGAGAGAGAGAGAGAGAGAGAGAGAGAGAGAGAGAGGAGAGAGAGAGAGAGAGAGAGAGAATGAGAAAGAGAGAGAGGATTAGAATGAAAGTCAGAGTGAGGGCGAAGAGAGAGAGAGAGAAAGAAAGAGAGAGAGAGAGAGAGAGAGAGAGAGAGAGAGAGAGAGAGAGAGAGAGAGAGAGAGAGAGAGAGAAAGTCAGAGTGAGGGCAAAGTGAGAGAGCGAAAAAGAGAGTGTATGAGAGAGAGAGAGAGAGAGAGAGAGAGAGAGAGAGAGAGAGAGAGAGAGAGAGAGAGAGAGAGAGAGAGAGAGAGAGAGAGAGAGAGAGAGTCATATTGAGGGCGAAGAGAGAGAGAGAGAGAGAGAGAGAGAGATCCTGCTTTATATGATATGTACAGTAATTCCCTTGAAAAGATCGTTTAGTTAATCACATCATAATGATAGAACAATCTAATTTATATTCTATTCATTTGAGAAAATAAAATCGAGTAAACAAACAGTGAGCCGTTCTTGAGTCGTTAAAGAGCAAGTCACTCGATCATGACGAAATTGCATCGGAAATTGCTCGCGGAAGATCCGTCTCTCTCGCTTGCCTGTGCAACGATTCCTATGGTATGTTGCAAACGGCATTACGTTTTCTATAAGACTAATCCAGTTGTAGTTTATTTCTGTTGAAGTCTAATGTACAATTATTTATCCTTTTGACACATAAAATGGACTGCCATTGACACACACACACAATTACACTAATAGAAACTCTCCGGTATCTAAGAAAAAGTGTTCATTATAATATATATATTTTTTCTTATTATTAGCATTATCATGATTTTCATTACAATTAGTAGTAATAGTTGTAGAATTATCATTACTGTCATTATATAAATACCATAATTGTATCTGTTCTGCTAGTATTATCAGTACTATTATTACTATTACTATTACTACTACTAGAACTACTAGAATTACTACTACTACTACTACTAATCTATCTTTCGTCATGCTCGACGAGTATAATTATACTGTTGTGTAAGAAAGAACCCTATAATCCTAAGACTAATTAACCTGTAATGAGACAAAACGAAGCAGGAAAGTTAGCATTCATATTCTCCCAGCATAATTATATCTATGCAATTACCCCCATTGAGTTGAATAGATACATAATAGGGGTTAATGCATACTGTTATTGACTCTCCAATAATACTGCTCTGGTATATTTTCTCGTTCTTTTTCTTAAAATCTGTATCTATCTACTGTTTTTTCTATCAAAATCTACATGTGTAAAATCTTACAATAATATTATGTAAAATAATGGTATGAGAAATGCTTTTTTTATCTGCAATTTCAACCCAACTTTTACCGAATTCACCCATGTAAAAGGAATCGTTGAAAAGCAGTATTCAGAGATGAAAGAACTAAAATAACTTTTGCGAGTGTTGCCAGAGAGACATGTTATTTTATAATATCAGAATCCGATCATAGTTTCCAGCTCCAAAGCGAGTATATTTCCTTTAAATTCTGTAAGAGAATTTCCATAAAAGAAAGGCAATATATATATATATATATATATATATAAATATATATATATATATATATATATATATATATATATATATATATATATATATATATATATATATATATATATGAATTATATATGTATTTTATAGTATATATATATAAATATATATATATATTATATATATATATATATATATGCATATATATATATGTATATATAGATATATATATATATATATATACATATGCATATATATATACATGTATATACATATATATGCATATATATATATATATATATATATATATATATATATATATATATACATATATATATACACATACTAAGCTTCTTATATTTTGGATTTCTTTATTTGATATATTTTCTACAAGATGCTATCAAAAAAATTACATTATGATATATACAGTATTTACATTAGCATAGCATTCATAATTCGGTTGGGATAGACAATCGTATCTAAAAGAAAAGAAAAGAAAACTTGACGCTGCTTATTGATTAAGGGAAGCATCAGCTGTCACCAAGGGGGAAAAGCTGCCTTGATTAACAGTGGATTAACAAACACCCTTCTTTCCTATTCAAGTGGAGATGTGATCTACATCAGGCTCTTGTGGTAATTAATTGAAATGCCATGAACATGTTTCTTTTATATGTATATACTTTATTGATTACATATACATCGTTTTGGATACAATTTACAGACATGTTACTGTAATTGTGAATATGTTTTTACAGACTAAAGGAAGATATATTTAATGATTCCTACCTTAAGTCTAACCTTAGCTATTGTACAAGGTATACAATGATATATTTTACATTATTTATTATAACCATTTCGGTTAACATTGTCTATATGTGGGTGGATTTTAACCATACATGTGTTTTGCACTTGAAACTTTATAGGGCGTAAGCTTCCATATTAAACATACATATGAATTCCTTCCACAACTTTCCGTATCTGAAGAGAAGCTGTCGCTGGTAGTGGGCGGTGCAACAGCGAGGTTCTTCCAGTGTCGCGGGTGCTTGATCCCCTGCTCTTGTGGTGCGCACAGCTGGTCTTCCCCTACCTGGTTGCAGGTGGGGGACTTCATGGCGATGAATTCCATACATCGTTGTCTAGCCAGCCATGTCTCTCCTGTGTTGAAGGCTGTCTATGTTGGTTAGATGGCCTGGTGTCTTCTCTTCGATGATCCTTTTCGCTCTTTCTTGTATTTGTTCGAGGATATTAAGGTGTGTGTTGTTTGCTCCTCCCCAGGCGAGGCACGAGTATTCTTGGGTTGATCGGGTTTGTGTCTTGAAGAGGAGCTCCTTTCTTTTGCCATCGAGCAGCCAACTGATTCTCCTGAAGGATGCGAGTTTCTGCGAAGACCTTCTAGCTTTGTTTTGCGATGCGACTCTTCAAGGTCAGAATAGAATAAAGAAACATCATGTTATGAATAATGTCGATAACACCTACTAAGAGGTTATCGTGTTTAGTAATAAGACGTCGATAAATTGTTATTGCAGCCATGCTGTGGTAAAGAAAATTCACTAAGAGAATCGAAATCGAAACAAATTCTTAAATAACACGGATATGAAAGAAAGTGAAAACATGCATAAATAGAAAATGCCTGGGTAGACCTACTTTATTTGTTTATTATTACCTTATAGTAATATTCCTTCGAATCACGTCGAATGAAATAAATATAGCACAGCAATAGAGTTATGATTTGTATTAACTTATCAAAGAAACATGAAATACAGTGAATCACAGACTATTCGGGTGGTTTTAGATCAATTCTGTTATGTATCTCAGCCTTTTTATTTGTCTTATCTAAAGCTCCGATTAAGATGAGGGGAGGCAGAAGGGTTGAAGTTCATATTTTTTAACTAGACAAATATAGCCTTTGTTAAAGGTGAATGTGACTACACATCCGTACCCCTTTCTGCTCCTATACTATTATACTTATTGACTGTGAATAATATGAATTTTAGAAATCATTCAGAAATCTCCATATCTGAAACAAAAGCAAAGGGAAGAGAACATTTTCTGTAAGTCACACATTGTATGACATTCAGTCTAAAATTATGAAGAAAACCTAATAATATAGAGCAAGAGTAACCAAGTGTTGTGGAAGATGTAGGGGTAACAAAGCATAGTTATTATTCAGGAGTCGGATTCACTATCATACGATTGTAAGGCATTTACCAGCGGTCATTTACAAGCGCGTTTACTAGCGATGGTAAAGTTGGATCTACTATGTCGCCTGGTAAGGGTAAATCGACTTTACCACCCTAGTTGCGATCGTAAGTGATTCCGCCACTCTGCAACCTTCATGATTCTTTATGCTGTTTTGACTAGTCCCGTAACATGTAAACAAAATCCGACCCAGCAGCGGGATGTTTATGT
>NW_028234404.1:10420956-10423456 GCF_977035675.1 Penaeus japonicus
CACACACACACCCACACACACCCCCCCCCCCACACACAATACACGACAGCACACACACACACACAAACACACCACACTCACAACACACCCACACGACACACACACACACACTCACTCACACACTCACACACACAACACACACCACCACACACACACACACACACACACCACTCACATACATACCACACACACCACATCCACACCCAAACATACATAAACATAACACATACACACACACCTACACCATACATCACCCACCCACTCCACACACACATACACACACACACACCCATACACACAACTCAAACACATCGTTACACCACTCCCACACACACACACAGCACACTCACACTCAAAAGCACTCACTAAACCAAACTCTCACCACACACACCACACTCACACTCACACTCACACACACACACACGACACTAACATCCACACCCAAACATACATACAAAATACACGAAACACACACACCCACGACAGACACATAACACACACCCCCCCCCCCCCCCCCCCCCCCACCCCCCCCCCCCACACACACACACTCACTACACCACACACACACACACCACACAAACACTCACACACACACACACACACACTCACACCCAGCACGACTCCCTCCCACACACACACACAAACACACACTCAAAAACACACACACACACAAACACACAAAACTATATAAAAGAGCACCAAACTCTTAGAACCTGCCACGACGCAAACCTTAATTCAGGTGCGGAATTGGAGTCCATCGTACCATAGGACAGGGAGGCTTGTCGCACTGCCGAGGAACATAACAGGGAACAAGGACCGCTACTTGGTGCTCCTTGAACACCTTGAGGGTTCCTTTGACCGCTGCCAGTCTAAGGTGATCCAAGAGGACGGTTCAAGGCCCACACGAGAAAATTAGTAAAAGACTACCTCGAGTGGGTTGGTGTTGACTGTACCAAAGACTGGCCGGGAATTCCACAGATCTTAACCCTATCGAGAACATCTGGGGACTCGTCAAGAGGCGTCTCAGGGGGGGGGGGGGGCACCTGGTCTTCTGGAGCCCCTCTTTGTCAATGGGACAACCTTGAGCCCTATCTCCTGCAGCGGCTGGTTCACTCTGCCCCAAGACGCCTCGCGGGCTGTGCGAGGCGTAAAGGACTCCCAACAAAGTATCACACTCACTAAGGACTCGCTACTTATTTCTCTTTAACTTTTCATGTTGCGTAAACGCGCATTCCGGCGTGATAGATAAGTGATTCGATGAGGGGAGTAGCAGCAAATTGATATTGCAGAAAGACCACACACGGATGGTAGACTTCTTTTTTGTTTGTTTGTTTGTTTGTTTTAGAACTAATTTTGTAATTTTCGGCGTCTCATGGACACAGGTAGAGAATTCAGTGGAGTTAATTCTCCCAACAAAGAGAGGGAGAGGGAAAGGGAGACGGGGAGAGATATATATGTATATATCTGTATCTATCTATCTATCTATCTATCTATCTATGTATATAGATGAATAGATAGATAGATAGATAGATACATACATACATACATATATATAAACACAAGCACACACACACACACACACAGGAATTGTTCGCTACGATTTTTCTTGAAGAAATGTCAGATTTAGGAAGAGAATGAAAAGGAAAGTTTTCAATCTGACAATTTTATTATTCTCTCTCTCCCTCTCTCTCTCTCTCTCTCTCTCTCTCTCTCTTGTCTTGTCTCTTTCACTCATCGTCCCTCTTCTCACATCTCGTCTCATCCATCTCCTCACCTCTCTCTCTCTCTCTCTCTCTCTCTCTCTCCCTCCCTCTCTCCCTCCCTCTCTCTCTCTGTGTCTCTCTCTCTCTTTCCCTCTCTCTCTCTTGCTGTCTCTCGCTCTCTATCTCTCTCTCTCTTTCCCTCTCTCTCTCTCTCTCTCAACCAGTCTCAACATCTCTCCCTCTCACCCATCCTCTCTCTCTCTCCCCCTCTCTCCTTCCTTCTCTCTCTCTCCTTCTTTCTCATTTCTCCTCTCTCCTCTCTCATCCATCTCTCTCTCTCTCTCTCTCTCTCTCTCTCTCTCTCTTTGTTAGGAGAATTTACTCCACTGAATTCTCTACCTGTGTCCATGAGACGCCGAAAATTACAAAATTAGTAAAAAAAAAAAAAGAAAAAAAAGTCTACCTTGCGTGTGTGGTCTTTCTGCAATATCAATTTGTTGTTACTCCCCTCCTCGAATCACTTATCTATCTCTCTTATCTGTCTGTTTACACATATGGATGGATTGATAGACAGATAGATAGATAGATAGTTAGATATATAGATAGAGAGATAGATTGATAGACAGATAGATATGTAGGTATGTAGATAGATAGATAGACAGAGAGACAGACAGACAGACAGACGGACAGACAGACGGACAGACAGACAGACAGACAGACGGAGAGACAGAGAGACAGACAGACGGACAGACAGACAGATTGGCAGACAACCAGACAGACAGAGAGACGGACAGACA
>NW_028234404.1:10433456-10435956 GCF_977035675.1 Penaeus japonicus
GTGTGTTGGTCTCCGTTTATACTTTCGCCAAGCTTTATATTTTTTTATCAGATGCTTCTTTGCATCGCTGTCCAAACCATGGTTGGTCGGATGGTTTTGTGGTCTGTGTTGTATGGAGCACAAACTCTTCAATTAAACTCGTTACTGTTTCATTAAAGCTTATGACTTGGTGGTTGACATTTCCTTGAATGATATGGTCCCAGTTAAATCGTGCCAGAGATGTTTTTATGGCAGTCCAATTTGCAGAATCCCACTTCCATAGTGTGCGAGTGCAATCCTCCTCCCTGACCTTCTTCATCTTGATCTTGGTCAGTACTGCCAAGTGATCAGAGGAGCCAACATACCCCAAAGGTGCACAGCTTATTAGGTGTGGAGGTAAGTCGGTTACCACCGGATCAAGTGATGATCCTGATTGGTGGGTGGGGAAATCTACATGGTTGTTTAAGTCATATACCGCCAGTAAGGTGTCGAAGGCAGTTTGTATTCTGTTTTGGTTCAGGTCTCCGATGACTAATACATGCTGACAGTTATTACTAGTCATTAGTCTATCAAGGTTTTCCATTAAAAAGTTTATGAGCACTGGCCCTTGAGATGGAGGACGGTAACAACCAAGGCATAGTGTTCCGTGTCCTTGTGCATCAATAATTTTAAATAACAATATCTCCAGAATTTCGGGTATGTCGCAGTCGATTATCTGGAGTTGAAGGTTTTCCCTATAACATAGGGCTACTCCACCGCCCTGCGTGTTGCGATCTTTTCTTGCCCAGTTCGAGAAGCCAGGAATCTTTGCATAGTTAGGGGCAACTTTGTCGTCTAAAAATGTTTCTACAACAAAGACAATATCAGCATTATTTTTTATCACAAACTGGTGGGTGAGTTCTCCTACGTTAGTATGGAAGCCTCTTATATTTGCTGATATTATTTTGATCATGCTATGTTGCATGTCTCTGTTGTTGGGCGACATTTTGGAAGTATACTTGTGGATGTACTTTCACACTATGGTGGGGATGTAACTGGGTGTTGTTGTAGTTTTGGTAGGGATAATATATACCAACGTGTTCTTGAGGAAGAACTCGCTGTTGCCAGGTATTGTACTGATGTATTTGGGCCGATTGTACTGCAGACAAAGTCTCCTGTGCACTAAGCCGACAGCACTAATCAACTCTTGGTTGCGTTTGTCAGCGATTCTCTCGCGACAACGGTCTGAGGTGTGGTATCTTTTATTGCAATAATCGCAAAATTGTTGTTTTGGGCACTGATCCTTAGAATGTCCTTGACGATGACACAATTGGCACTTCACTTCGTTCCTGTAATGTTGATTACGTTGAAGTTCTTGTCGTGCTGTGCCTGGTTTTGTGTTACGTCTCTGTTCCTGCTGTGCTTTGAAGTGATGAGTCTGCTTCGTTGAAGTGTTGATTGTGTGTTTGGTTTCGTGAAGTCTGATATCCTTTAATTTGATGTTGTGGGCGTCTATATGCGTCACTTTCAGAATTCACACTCTTTAATTTCTTTGTTTGCTCAGATGCCCACCATATGTATTGTTCCTCATTCTCTTCAATATGTCTTTCCCATTCCTGGTCAATTTTGTTGGCACGAGACATGCAAGCAATTGACTTGTGTTGTATTCCGCCTGTGTTGGTCTGGGTTGAGATAAGTGTGTCAATGATGGAGAGAGCATCTACTATGATGCTTCGTTTTTCTGGCAAATCTCTCATTACATTTTGAAAGCGGGATAACTGTGCTTTCGTAGATGTTAACTCCGACTGCAGTTGCCTGACTAGAGTTTGGAGCTGTTCTCTGGAAAGAGGTTCTAGGTCGTCAGCTTCCTCTTGGATTAAAGAGTCCGCTGCATCAACATCGGAACTTACAGCTCTATGTTCATAGAATGTAACTGGATCAGTTATTCCAGTTAGAGCCCTGAGGTGTCCAGTCTTCTCACAGTTGTAGCTAGTGTCTTCCCTGAGACATCTTACGTGACAAGAATTAGGACAATTCTCTATGAGGCATTTCTTGTCAGACTCGGGCAGAGACTTCTTGCCACAGATTGAACACCAGTTGCCCGGTCTGAATCCAGGGAGTCCACTTGGCCTTTCGATCTTGTGTTGGTGATAACGATTGTTGTTTGTCATCCTCTTTATCCAAGGCTATTCAACACAAAATTGCAGAGCGAAATTATATAAATAAAATATAAACAATTTTATATTTTTATTATTATTTTATTTTATTTTTTAGTATTCGTGTAATAAGCAAAATTACAGGAATATATGAACTTATATAAATCACAGAATGAAGTAGACATACAATGCACCAATTATACAATGATTATTAATTATACAGCTTGTAGCTCTATGCAATATAAACATTTACAGACGATAAATAAATTTCAATTCTGCCTACGTTCCACGTACTCATAGGACCTGGAGTTTTAACCACCTAGTTCCTCGTTCTATGGAATTTGCTGCCAAGATGGACTCGCAGGTTGACGTGAAAACTTCCCTTT
>NW_028234404.1:10453456-10458456 GCF_977035675.1 Penaeus japonicus
ATGTGCGTTGTAATAGGCTGTATTCTTTCTCAGTTTCGTTGCGTATATTTCATCTTTGCCTAATGGAACGCTTTGTATTGTCTGCTGATCCTATTATGGCCTCGTTCTCTCTATAAAGACGATTTTTGTTTCTCTCTCTTTCAAGAAAATATATATCCCTCCTTTGAATATTGAGATTAAAACCGTTCATAAGGCGTGGCCCTATTAATGGTAGGAAAAAATATGAAGTGATTAATTACATCTATTGCACTGTGACGTTAGATAGTTACCCTCATACCCTTTTCTACACTTGTCGCAATACACTTTGATCGTCCAATCAATAAAATAAAAAAAAATACAAGATTACTTGATCCGAGAAATATCTCCCGAGATATTCTATGCTCGAGAGAATATCATTTTCCTTCAATATTAGGCAGCAAGGTGGAACGAAGCAAGTCATTTGCATATGAGAAAAGTCAAGGCTCTGATCACTTCATGTGGCGATTGGTGGTGCTTCGCTCTTATCTTTAGTAATACTGTTCTCTCTTTTATTATTCTAAGTAGTGATAAGTTATCATCACATGTCATATCTTCTAAATCAACTTCAATATTAGTGATACATTTCAATAGCATCATCGAAAAAACGATCAGAAAATGTTACATTTACTTAAAAAAAAAAAAAAAAAAAAATGCATTCAAAACGAAACCAAGTTATCACAAGGCACTTCCATACTGCATACGCTTCGATGTTAGGCTCACTTTAAAGTAATTATAGTTAAATAAATTATAGTAAAAAAACTAACACTTATAAATAAAATCTGTCTGTATAAAAATCGTTCCTTTGGAGTCTTATGT
This sequence comes from Penaeus japonicus, assembly GCF_977035675.1. Taxonomy (NCBI): domain Eukaryota; kingdom Metazoa; phylum Arthropoda; class Malacostraca; order Decapoda; family Penaeidae; genus Penaeus; species Penaeus japonicus. The sequence goes on from NW_028234404.1 coordinate 10,454,291, forward strand.
GACATAAAAGGAAAAAAAGAGAAAGCACTAGAACACTTGCAGTATTAAAGTGTGTGCATCAAATGTTGCAGATTTGCTTTATCGATGATGATACGTAAAATGACGAAAATAAATTGCAATATATTTTACAATCTCGGATCAATGCTATATAAAAAAAAGTTATAAGTGAAGTAATTAAATCTGTTACACTATGACGCTACATCGTTACCATCATACTCTTTTCTATATTTGTTGCAATGACCTTTGATATCAATAGCAAGATGCAAAAAATAAATAAATAAAAAGTTATACGATTAGATTACATGATCCGGCTCAGGAGAATATCATATTCTTTGAATATTAAGCGACAAGTAATTTGCATATGAGAAAAGTCAAGACTTTGATCCGTTTACTTGATGAGGCGATGACGCTTGCTCCTATTTCAGCAATATTGCTCTCAGTTGCATTGGGATAAGAAGTTATTTCGTAGATTATGACTTTACGTTCTGAATCAACGTATATATGTCTATGTGTGTATATATATATATATATATATATATATATAATATATATATATATATATATATATATATATATATATATATATTCATATATATATATATATATATATATATATATATATATATATATATATATATATATATATTTATGTTTATATATATATATATATATGTATATATATATATATATATATATATATATATATATATATATATATATATACGTATATATATATATATATATATATATATATATATATATATATATATATATGTATATTTATATTTTATATATATATATATATATATATAGATATATATATATATTATATATAATATATATATATGTATATATATATGTATATATATATAAGTATTTATGTCTATATGTATATATATATGTATTTATGTTTATATGTATATATATATATATATACACATATATATATCTATATTTATATATATATATAATATATATATATATATATATATATACATATATATATATATATATATATATATATATATATATATATATATATTTATATATATATATATATTCATATACATATTTATATATATATACATATTTATATACATATTTATATATATATATATATATATATATATATATATATATATATATATATATATAATTCATATATATATATTTATATATATGTATATTTATATGTGTGTATATATATAGATATATTATATATACAATATATATATATATATAATATATATATAATATATATATATATATATATATATATAATACATATCAATTTATATATATATTATATATATATATATATATATATATATATATATATATTCTTATATATATACATAATGTATTGTATTTAGGGCAGCACCGAAAAGAAGAACTAACACTTCTCAGTATGGAATCCGTTCGTTTGACTTAATATATTAAAGAAATGATAATGAAAAATAGGTAAGAATACTAGCATACTGTTTTAAAGCGTATGCATAAAACGTTGCAGATTTACATTATAGATGGTGATATGTACAACGCAAATATTAACGGACTGTGTAAAATGTATTTCATCACGATAGTTTATGTAACGTGATGCTCAAGCCGGCATGAAATAATTCTATAGTTACAGGGAGTTACAAGTGTCCTTTTCAGTCATTATTGTAGGATCTACATTACCTACTTTCAGAATATAAAATGAGACACGTATGAAGTGCATCTTCGATCTAAGGTCCTAGAGAAGAAACGCGAGCGAACACAATACAGAATGACCAATGGAAGAGCCGAAATTCGTCAGTTGACATGAACACTTATTTCGCCCTACGCTGATTTGTATCTTAAAGTATGCAACGACGCCCTTCTTTTAGGCCACAGTTCTTATTGGTCTGTCTTAAGCAACGGGCTATAGGCAATTTGAGTATGACTTTTTTTTGTTTATATAAATATAACTTAATGAGATAGAGAGTCATTCTTCTTTGAGTTTCATGTAACCTTCCATTTGGCATTACTCTTCAACAATAGACTCTAACCTCCACATCCTTCTCTCCTTATTGATCCAACTCCCGGTCATTAGCGGAAACACGACCTGATGCTATTGCACGTAAAACCGGATATACACCCAATTCTTTTACAAGACTGCTAGAGCGGTGCACATCAAAATACTCGTAGGTGGGTAGGTGCCTCTTTATGATGCATTCGCTCCTGGGCGTGTACCGTCGGCTTCCCTGTCAGTCCTTCGTTTTATTTTGCCCTGTACTCGATATTCTAGTTTGGTTCTTTTATATCATTGGCTCGGGTTATTTATTGATGTTAACCATGACAGGAAGGAAGTAGTAAAAGTAATAGAAGTAGAAATGTTTCATACATCTAGTGAAGCTAAGCTTTCATTTATGTAGAAATTAACCAAAATGACCATGACCATTAATTAGCATGTATACAGGTTTATATGTAAACATGCAGTTAATTCTACAGCTATCACCGATCTATATTTGATTACATTTCATTATTCTAAGAAATAAGAACCACAACAAAAGACAATTTTTCACATTACCTCTATATACGAACGTTCCACCGTGCTAAAGTGCAGGGAATCAGAACAATTATTAATATTTCATTCGTCATTCCTCTCCTGCTTCATACTTTCAAAATGAGAACCGGCGCTACGCTAATTAAAACCCTGCCCTCATATGTAATTAAAGTCGGGAAGGGAGGGGACTGAAAGCAGAAAAACTCACTGGCCGTGTTAAATGGAAGGCTGATTCTCATGTACGCCGAATGTGGGATATGCAATATTTATCATGTATGTGATTTTCTATGATGGGAATAGACACGGATCCCTTCATGAATATTCCTTCATTAGGAAAGAAAGGACTCCCTGGAGAGAAGGAAGGTGCTATTAAATTAATTACCACCGGAAATTTGATTGGGCTCCTTTCTGATATGTATTATTAAATATTGTCTCTGGTTATTGGTATTTCACCTTTGAGTGACTTTATCGATAGTGTACATATTACAATATTACTGACTGACAAAGGAGAAGAATAAAAAACTACTGCACTAAAATTTATTTTCCATTATAGTGCAGAAAAAAAGGCACTTCTACTAATAATTGATATTCGAATTACTTCAAACGCCCAAACAATTGATAAATTCAATATAGGAGACAATATTTACGTTCAGGAGAGAGGGAGAGGAAGAGAAAGAGGAAGAAAGAGAGAAAGGGAGAGGGAGAGAGTGCAAGGCAGTTATATTGCTTATTATGTGACTTAAGCCACAGATAATGCTTTAGTATATTAATCAAATGTTAAGAAACTGGCATTAAGTCATGACCTGAGACTTCCTGCTTTCCCTTGCCCTTTTCCTCCTCTAACTGCACCTGCATCCTGGCTGCAGCTGTGTTTGCTGGCCGGAAACCCTAGGGCGGGGAAAGATATGCCAAAGGAGCCTGATTCACCATACAAATTGTGAATATAATCAAGGGTAAATGGCAGACGGGGAGAGGAAAAAAAAAGGAAGACAGTAGAGCACACAACTCTGGCAAATATAGATTTGGGTCTCACCAATAGAGTCCGTCGACAAGAGAATCTTTATGTTCTTCACCTGCTTACAGTGAGTGAGTGGGTGGGTGGATTTGTGTCAGTCAATTAGTGAGATTATGTGAAAAATATATTATCACGATTTAGAATATTCACTTAGAAAAGTATTGATAATATTTCCTTAAGATAAAGGGAAATTATTGACTTCAATGTCATAGGGTTGTTTAATGAAATTCCACTTGAGACTATGCACACAAATGCATCTGAACACAAAGTTTATTTGCCATGCACGTCATGTCCGTCTTTAAACTTATACAAACCCCCCCCAAAAAAAAATAAAAAATAAAATGAGAGAAAAAAAAAAAATAGATACAAATAAATAAAACATCAAGAAACAGTGATAAGCTCTGATCAAATTTAAACTGTTAAGAGACATCAACTTTCCGAATGGTACCGTTATCTGTACTTCCTAAAAAAAAAAAAAAAAAAAAAAAAAAAAAAAAGAGAGAGAGAGAGGCGAATCAGAAGTGATACGCATCTCAACTGTAGACCGAAGATTTCTTATACCTTCGTTTTCGTTCCTTCCATCACTCGCCTTTCCTCCTTTCTCCTTCATTTGGCTAATTAATC
>NW_028234404.1:10495956-10498456 GCF_977035675.1 Penaeus japonicus
TATATAAATATATATATATTTGTTGTCTCATTTTCATAAATCTGTTTTGTGTATAGTGGGTTTATGCTGCCATTATATATATTCATATATATATATATATATATATATATATATATATATATATATTATATATATATATAGAATTTGTATATGTAAATATATATATATAAATCCTATATATAATATATATTATATATATATATATATATATATATACACATATATATATATATATTATATATATAACATATATATATATATTAATATATAAACTATATATATATGTATATATATAACATACACATACATACATACATACATACATAATAATCTATTATATATATATATATATCTATATATATATATACTTAATATAATTATACTGTATAAAAAAACTTTATATATATATATATATATATATATATATTATATATTAAATATATATATATATATGTATATATATACTGTATATATATATATATAATATATATATATATATATTAATATATATATATATATAGAGAGAGTGAGAGAGAGAGAGAGAGAGAGATATAGGAAAGATATAAGTTTTTGATATATATAATATATACGTATATATATATATATATATATATATATATATATTATATATATATATATATATATCTTATATATACGGTATATATATAGGCTTTATATATATATATGTATAGGTATATATATATATATATATATATATATATTATATATATATAAATATATATATATCTCCTTATATGTATGTATTTACACACACACACACACATACCACATACATACCATACATATATATGATATAATATATATATATATAGTGAGATTATATATATATTTATATCTTATATATATATAATTTATATATATTATATGATAATAGCATAACATTTATATAATACATACATAATATAATTATATAGGGATATATATATATATATATTATATATATATATAAGATATATATATTTATTTATTTATTTGTATATATGTAGATGCATAAAATGTTAATACGTATATATTATATATATTGATATATATATATATATAATATATATATCTATATATATAAATATATACACACACACACACACACACACACAACACTACACAGTCACACACCTACACACACACACAGACAAAAACACAACCACACACACACATATATTAATATATATATATATAATATATATATTATATAATATAAATTATAATATATAGTATATATGTATATATATATATATATATATTTCATATATATATATATATATGTATTATGTATATGCATTATATATATATATTTATATATATATATATATATTTATATATATATATATATATATATTATACTATGTATATATATATTATAAATATTAATATATATATATTATTATATCATATAATATATATATCTATATTTATATATATATAAATATTAATATATATATATATATATATATATATATATATATATATATATATATATATATATATATATATATATATACATAAATATGTGTGTATGCATGTGTGTGTGTTTGAGGGAATGATGAATACACAACCCAAAGGCCTCGCACATGATGGCGGAAGCACCTTCACTGGCTTGACTGCTTCTGATTTATATCTGCAAGAAAGACTGTTACGAAGAAGATTAGGGTCGAGAGAGAGTGAGAGTGAGTGAGAGGAAGTGTGTGTGTGAGTGAGAGAGAGAGAGAAAATGAATTATGGGATAATGAATAATAGATACCTGATATTAAAGTAGTAATGTATATTGAGAGGGAAAAGAATGTACATTTTTTCTTAGATTTTTTTCTTCTCTTCCTTCACTAGATTATATAATATTCTATCATTTCTTGTCTCTTTGATTTATTGCATATATTTACCGGGTTTCAGAGAATTAGAGGCAGTTTATGATAATGATAATAGTATTGATAATAGAAATAGTAATTATGATATGAATAATAATGAAAATAATTAAAATTTGATAATGATATTAATAGAAATTTAATTAACTATTATTACAATCATCACCATTACTATCGTTTATTCATAAATGTTATGAAATATTTTCGTTATTATTGGACAACAAATTTATATCATGAAAATATGAATAATGAATGGAGGTAAGGTAATCTATAATGCTAATGATCTTGAAGTGGCTTTCTTGTAGCCCAAATGATGTATAAGAAAGTGATGTAACATTTTAATAACGGAGAAGCGCCCTTACTTTTTTACTCTTTATCCTTCAGGTCTCTCTTATTCTTTATTTCATTTTATTTGTTTATCTTAATTTTTAGAATTTCTTTTTCTCACGCTACGTCTGTCATCGCCTTTTTTCGAGTCATCACTTTCCTTACTTTACGTTCCTAGTTTTCCCCTCTTTTTCTCTTTTTCTTGTCCTTTCTATCTTTTGTTCCCCCAATTCTCTCTTTCTTTCTGTCTTTTGGTCTTCTCTCTCTTCTCTCTCTCTCTCTTTTTTCTCTCACTT
>NW_028234404.1:10503456-10505956 GCF_977035675.1 Penaeus japonicus
AAATATATATATAATGATAGATATAGATATAATGTCAATTAAAATCATGGACCTCGCATGGTCTATTGGGAAAAAAATTTTTAAAAGTAGATAATTATTAAAAAAAAAAAAAAAAAAATGTTTTCGACTGCTATATATGTAAAACGTAGCGGTGAATTTAAAGGCATTTTTTCATACAACTTCGGGAAATGCTCACGTTTTCCCGTTGAATTGTTTTAGTGGTAATAGGGAATTGGAATCTTTTACGGAGCAAAATTATCATTACTTCAAGAGAATGTTTCATCATTTTGAGTGCAAATGATGTTGAACTCGTGTAAAAATTAATTTGTTTTGTACTTGTTTTTTTTTTGTTTTGTATATTTCTTCTTCATTTCTAAATATACTGTTATTCATGTGCAATTGTAGTAGTAGTAGTAGGAGTAGCAGTATTAGTAGCAGTAATAATGATAATGGTAATGATGATGATGATAACGATAACGGGAATGAAATTGAAAGTGACACTAATAACAATAATAATCATAATGAAAATTATAATGAAAATACCGATAATGCTAATAGTGAATTTTAAAGAAATGTATGATAAATAATAACACAAAACAAAGAAAAAACAAAATGTAATTGCGTTAAAATAAGATAATAACGATGGCAATCATGATAATAATGTTAATGATAATAAAGATGAAAACAATATTAATGGAAATAGCAATTAAACTGAAATAATGATAACAATGATAATAATGATAGTAATGATGATAATAAAAACGGTACTAATAATGATGACGGTAATGATAATGATAACGATGATATTCTAGCTTTACTCAGATCGCAATCCAAAACTTTCAGAACTTTTGCATGCAAATTTTTCCAATGGCATTGCATTGATTATCAGGGGACAGGGGGTGTAATTTTTCGCATTTTTTATAATCGTAATAACCCTGATCTTCTCGGTAATAATGCGATATTTTTTATTTTTAAGCACTGGCTCAAAAGATAGTTACAATAGGAAAATTTTTTTTCATGATGAGTCATCGTGGGCATGAAGTTAATGTATATTAAAATTATCAAAATTTTTATATATATAATATATATAATATATTAATATATATATATATAATTATATATAATATTATCTTTTTATATTAATATATAAATTATATTAATATATATATATATTTAAATATATATATTTTTAAAATATATAAATAATATATATTTATATATAATTTTATAAAATTTTATTATTACATAAAAATATATATATAAAAATATATATATATAATATATTAATATATAATTTTTATATATATTTATACATATATATATAATATATATATATATTATATATAAAATATTTATATAATTAAATATATATATAATAATTATAATATTTTTTATATTATATAAAAAATACATACATACATACATCCCATAAATAAAATATATTAAATATAAAATATATATATATATAATATATAAATATATATATACATATATATATATATATATTATATATACATATACACATATATAAAATAATAAATATATATAATAATATATATATTTATAATTTATACATATATATACATATTATATATATATATATAAAATATATATATATATATATAATATATAATATAATATATATATATATATATATATATATATACATACATACATACATACAATATATATATAAAATATATATTATATTATATATATATATTTTTATATAATAAAAATTATTTAAATATATATATATATAAATATATATTATATATATATATATATATAATACATACCATAAAAATAATATATATATATATATATATATATATATATTATATTATATATATAATATAATACATATATATATATATAAATATAAATATATATATATATATATATATATAAAATATATATATATATATGAGGTACCCTCGTTTCGTCCTTGACGCCGCGCTTTCCAACGCCCGCCGCACCTTCTACCAGGACCCTCCCCCCAGAGAGACTTCTCACCTGCCTGTCACCCTTCCTTACACCAAGGAAATCCACTCTCTTCGTCGCTCGCTGCACCCTCTCAACTACAGGCTTATCTTTCACCAAGTAAACACTCTCCGCCGCAACCTGGTCCACACCCGTCCTTCTTCTTTTGCTAAGGTAGACACCTATGCCATCCCTTGCTCCTCCTGTGAGAAGCAGTACTTCGGGGAGACCGGGGCTTGTCTCAACAAACGTGTGTCTCAACACAAGTAGCATCTCAACACAAGAGGACACTCCAACAACGCTCTCTTCTGCCACCAATGGGACACAGGGGCTCGCATAGACTGGTCAGCTGCCCGCATTCTGTTCCCTTCCGCTGTTGTCCATACCCGCTGATTGGTGGAATCTTCTCTCATTAACAGGCTGCCGAATTTCAATCTCAACAGTGTTTTTCTCCTGCTGACAGTCTTCTATCCTCACACATTCTCAACCGCCCGACCCGATGACCTAACATGACCTG
>NW_028234404.1:10510956-10513456 GCF_977035675.1 Penaeus japonicus
GACATACAATATTAGTGGTATCGTAAGTAAATGATAGCACAATTATCATTAACCTTCAGTATTTAAAGAAAAAGTCATTTCATGAAAAAAACACAACATAACTATATCTATATCTATAATATGATTCTTTAAAAAAAAATCCGTAAAAACATGTATCATTTTACAAAGATTACTTCCTTTATAATTAAATCGAATCTCATTTAGAGACACACCTGTAAAAACAAGAAAAAAGAAAAGAAAAAATAGAGTGAGTGATGAGGAAAGGCCTTATGATAAGTGGAGGAATCTTTTTATGTTGTAACTACTATCAACGGGTGCTACCTAACCTAACCTAATCCGACCTAATTTCACGCATTCTCCTTTGCCTTTATCAGAATATTAACTAACATATATCATAGAGGTATACAAGTCCATGTTTTGCTTTGTCTGCATACAAGTGATACGAAAGAAGGAAATGCAAAAGATAAAAATAAAATACACATCAAATAAGTATGAAAGTCTTACCATAATCAATCATCCACAACTGGCACTCCACGAAAGGATGCCAAACAAAGGAAAGATAAAATAAGCTTAAACGTCCAAAGTAAGGAGATTTTCTTCCTCCTCTTTACACATGGACCTTCCTAGACCTCGTAATTAATCTGACGTAATTAATCTCTCCAAGGAAGACAGATTTTAATCTCGGCGGAAACCTCAGAGCTGAGGACGCGGTGGAGGAGGAAAATCAGGAAAAGTACAATTCTGCGACGAATTAATAGGTTTCCAAGGACTCCTATTATTCGTGACTGTATAATTTATTTGAATACCTGTTGTAATAGTGACGAATAATATTTATAGATGATGAAGAGGATAACAACATCAATCGTGAAATAGTGAGCTTGTGATTCACTTATTGAACCTATGTAGTGAAAATTTGGATATATATTCAAAACTACAAGGTGTAAAAGTGAAACGGAAAACTGTAAGTTCACCACGACAAAGTTTACGCCGTTTCGTGCTCTTTGTGGTTGAATTTGACTCTTTTGGCGGTCTGAGTTCATGAATTATTATCTGGTATGAAATATATAAATCATATGGGAAAAGCTTATCGTGTACCAAATATGATAGATTATTTTCCCTCGTACTCGTACTAAATACTAATAACTGATTCTTGACACGCACGTGTTATGTTGATTAATTTCAATATATAGCGGATTTCCCGATTGCCGTCCGTAGCTGTGAGACTGAAACTGGCTTAGATAATACCAGGCGTCACGCCAGGCAGGTGATCAAGCACTTGTGCCTTGCCCTACTATAAATGTACACACAGATAGGTGAACAAACACACTCATGCGCGCATGCTCTTTCTCTCTTTCTTTCTAATCTATTTCATTTCACACTAACACACACGCACAAACACACACACACACACATACATACACACACACACACACACACACACAAACACACACACACACTCACACTCACACACAAACAAACATTTACTTCAAACCCACACACACATATTCTCTCTTTGTAATCGTTTCTAATTCTTCTAACTTCGTTGTTATCAACCACACGTGCATGTTGTCTACACATAACATCGATAATCTGAGAAATGTTTATATTTTTCTTCAGGAGTCTCAATTCCTCCCGGAACCTCTACATTGCCTTAAGCCCTAAACAATCTGCGGCGCTGAACACCGTAGACTTTTTCTTCCCTGATGCGATTCCATTATGGCCTCGAGACACGGAGGCGACGCGAGACAACCGATTTCTTCTCCTTTTTTTAAACTTTTTCTTTTCCTTGCTGCTTCTCCTTCTACTCCTCTTCCTAATTCTGCTTTTTTTTTTTCTTTTTTTTTTTGTCATTTCGCCATTGAAACGCGATGCCAGAATCATCATCAGAAAGAGTTCACTAATTTCCGAATTATACCGATTATGTTGCTGTTTTTTTTTTTTTTTTTCCCTTATCTTCCTTTTCCTTATCTTCCTTCCTTATACTTCCAAGACATTGAAAGGGGAAACTACGATATTTCCATTCGATCCCGGGAAGGGTAAACTAAACGAGTCACAGAGGTTGTTTATCTTGGCGGAAATTTCTCATCCGGGAAGAATCTTTAAAGTAAAGGATTTATGAATAAAGAAATAATGAAGATCATCAGCGGTTGTCATCACCGGCCTTTAGAAATATTCGGCGAAGCGCGAGATTATTCTGATGTGCGTTATTTATTTATTTTTTTTTTTTCTTAATGAAAATAGAAAAAAATAATGCATACTTCGCATCGACTGAAAAATGGGGTGTGTGAAACACTAAAACAATAGGGTATTTGTATATATATATATATATATATATATATATATATATATATATATATATACATATATATATATATATATATATGTGTGTGTGTGTGTGTGTGTGTGTGTGTGAAATGATACACACACCACGTTCCTCACCAGCAAAAACATAAAAAAAAGAATTTAAAGACACGTGCTCAAGGAAAAAGTGAATATAGTT
>NW_028234404.1:10598456-10600956 GCF_977035675.1 Penaeus japonicus
TAGAGATTTATATATATATATATATAATATATATATATATATATATAAATAATATATATATATATATTATATTTATTTATATATAAATATTATTTTAGATAGATATATATATATATATATATATATAAATATATAATGTATATGTATAATATATATATATATTATATATATATATATATTTATATATATATATATACATATATATATACATTATATATATATATAGTTGTTTTATATATATATATATATATTTATATATATATATATATATTTATAATAATGGGGGGGGGGGGGGGGGGGGGGGGGGGGGTAATATAAATATATATGCATAAACACATATGTGTGCGTGTATGTTTATGTGTGTGTGTTTGTGTGTATGTGTGTATGAGTATGTGTATGTGTGCGTGTGCGTGTGTGCGTGAGTGCGTGTATGTGTGTGCTTGTAAAGATGATAATCACTAGCAATCCGCTTAATTTACATAGTTTTCAGGTATGAACATAAGCATCTCATATTTACCAATTTTCCTAGGAGCTTAGATACCACACACACCGAAACCTATTTGTTATCCACCTGACTCCTGGGTATCCGTCCTCTCCCAGTCGCCTTCACTTACGTATCAGCTATTCTTCAGCAGCAGTAGCGATACGCTCTAACAGATGTCATAGAAAATGAATAGGCGGCAATTCAAAGCGAAAAAGTTCCTTAACGTTACTAACAAAGATTTCAAAACTTAAGGGGCGCAAACTTCGTAAGGGGAAAGGGGAGATTCCTCTTTCGGAATGAAATCAAATAAATAAAGGATAAAGGGGGAAAATAAGAAGGGGAGGAAGCAAGGCTCATTTTTTTTTTTAAAAACCAAATTGGTGTGATGATTAATGGATACAAATATCATTGGCCACGAAATTGAGGTCCAGTAGTTCATCTACTATTTCAATTAAATGTTACTCTTGTTTGGAGTCGTTAAGGTTCTCAAAATGGTTTTAAAATCACTTATTTTGGTATTTTGGAACTAAGTGAGTCTTTCAGATTGGGTTTGTGTTGATACCATCTCTTGTTGAAAGTTCATCCCCTCCCTCCCCCCCCTCCCTCCCATCCCCATCCCAGTTCATTCCCCCCCCCCTCCCAATCCCCCTCCCCATCCCTCCCACCCCACATCCCACCTATCCCTCCCTCTCCCATCCCTCTCCCACTCCCCTCCCATCCCTTCCCCATCCCCCCACTTGCCGCCCCTTCCCTCCCTTCATCCCCTCCCTCCCCCCCGGCCACCCCATCCCCTTCCCCCCCCCCCCCCATCCCCCCTTTCAATCCCCCATCCATCCAATACCCCCCCCCCCCCCCCCCCATCCCCCCCCTCCCTCCCCAATCCCCACATCCCTCCCCTATCCCCCAATCCCCCCCCCTATCCCCCCATCCCCCCTCATCCCCTCCCATTCCCCCCCGCCCCATCCATATCCCTCATCTCCCCATTCCCCCCCCCTCATACCCTACCCCTCCGCACATCCCCCCCCCCCCATCCCCCCAACCCGTTCATCCCCCCCTCCTTGTCCTATTTCCCAACCCCCCCCCCTAAAAAAAAAAAAAAAAAAAAAAAAAAAACGTATTGCTTAGATAAAAGGAAAGAGTTTCCCACGCCATTTACATGTAAGACTTCGCACATGAATAGATTGAAGAGCCTCTCAACCATTGAAGAGACACAAATGTCACAAAATTTCACATCAAGTTGTTTATCGTCCCAAATGTTAATTTGATGAATAACTATATGCAAATGTTGAAATCACATGTCTTCTATATGTGGTGATTAGAACGATTTTCGAAAAAAAGTATATATCTATACATACACACACACACACACACACACACACACACACACACACACACACACATATATATATTTATATATATATGTATATATATTTATATATATATATATATATATTTATATATTATATATATATATATATATATATACATAGATTTATATATATATATATACTTACTATATATATATATATATAATATAAAAAATTATATATACATATAAATACACATACCGTAAATATTATACAGAATATTTAATATATATATGTATGTATACAATACAGTTTATATTTTATTTTATGTGAGGTATGTATTTATATATGTATGTCTTTGTATATATATATATATATATATATATATATAATATATATATATATTATATATATGTATATATATATATATATATATATATATATTATATATATATATATATTTATGTATATGTAATATATATATATATATATATATATATATATATATATATATATATATATATATATATATATATATATATATATATAAAGAGAGCGAGAGCGAGAGATCATTCTAATCATACAACTAGTTATATTACAAAATTATTACCGCTAACATTATCATTTATCGAACATAGATAGAAATACAATTAGATAGATAAATGGATAGATAGATATATATAGAGAGAACGAGTAAGAGAGAGATAAT
>NW_028234404.1:10615956-10625956 GCF_977035675.1 Penaeus japonicus
TTGCCTCTATTTCTCCTATCATTTCTATTATTGTTTTCTATCATTGTTTCTGTTGCCTCTATTTCTCCTGTCATTTCTATTATTGTTTTCTATCATTGTTTCTGTTGCCTCTATTTCTCCTATCATTTCTATTATTGTTTTCTATCATTGTTTCTGTTGCCTCTATTTCTCCTGTCATTTCTATTATTGTTTTCTATCATTGTTTCTGTTGCCTCTATTTCTCCTGTCATTTCTATTTTTGTTTTCTATCATTGTTTCTGTTGCCTCTATTTCTCCTATCATTTCTATTATTGTTTTCTATCATTGTTTCTGTTGCCTCTATTTCTCCTATCATTTCTATTATTGTTTTTTATCATTGTTTCTGTTTTCTATTTCTCCTATCATTTCTATTATTGTTTTCTATCATTGTTTCTGTTGCCTCTATTTCCCGTATCATTTCTATTATTGTTTTCTATTATTGTTTCTGTTGCCTCTATTTCCCGTATCATTTCTATTATTGTTTTCTATCATTGTTTCTGTTGCCTCTATTTCTCATGTCATTTCTATTATTGTTTTCTATCATTGTTTTTGTTATTATCTTTATTGTTATTATTGTTTTCATTGCTATGATTGATGTTATCATTATCATTATCATCATCATTATCATTATTATTATTCACTGTTATCGTTATTTTCGTTGATGTTATTGATATCATTGTTATTGTTAACATTACTACTATCATTATTATTATTACTAATATTATTAATATCACTATTATTATGATTAATATCATTGTTATTATAATTATCATTATTATTGTTATTATCATAATTAATAGCATTAGTAGAAGTATTATCATTATTGTTATTACCATTGTGTTAATGTTATTCTTATCAATGATGTTACCATTATCATAAATATTTTTACTGTTACCATTATTATCATTTTTTTTTTTCTTATATCTTTATTATCATTATCATTATTATCATTTTTATTATTATCATTTCTGTCATTTTTATAACTTTAACTATTACTATTAGTATCATTATTATTTGTTTTATTATTAATATTTCTGTCACTATCATAATTAATATTATCATTGTTATTATTATTATCATTAACATTGTTATTATCATTATAATCATTATCATCATTATTACTACTATCATCATCATTATTATGATCATTATTGTTATCATTATTAATATTATTATTATCATCATCCTCATCATCATCATAATATTCATTATCATTGTTACTATAACTCATCATTATGATTATGGATTTTGTTGTTTATATTTTTTGTTATTATTCTTATTCTTATACGTATTATGGTGATATTGGCGGTTAAAATTTGAATCTTAAAAGATACTAATAATAATGATATTGACAGTAATGAGGATGATATTAATAACACAAATACAAATTTAGATGATCACGATAATGCATTATGATGATTATGATAGTAATGATAATAGTTTTAATGTTGATGATGATAATAATGATTATGATAATAATGATGATAATCATATTAATGATACTAAAGGCGATAATCAAATTAATGATGATAATAACAATAATAATGATAATAGAACAAAAACTGCAATAATGTTGATAGTAAGTAATTAGCAGAAGTAGTAATCATGTATCAACTTGTTAATTACTTATTATCATCATTGTTGTTATCTCCTTTATCATTAAAAATTCTTTCATCCTCATCATACACAATTAACAGTAAAACTTGCTGTGTTGTATTTTAACCCTCTCCATACTATCATACTTGGTAAACAGTCAAACAATGTAAAAAATGGTTGCACATACTCAACCATATTACTTTTGAATAAAAATATCCCACTGTTTTAACACCTAATCGAAAAAAAAACAATTTTACTACCTTGATTCCCACACAATGAACACATAATGAAACCTAATCTCCTTTGTCATAAGAGGCTTCCAAAGGAGAGACTCACTCACACAGCCTCACAGTTCCCAGTGTGAAATCGAAAATGTTCGGTCGTCTTATCATAGTTTATGAGAAGAATAGTGATAGAGAGAAACAGAAGCACGAAAGAGAGAAGGAAAGAAAGAAAGAGAGAGAAGCGTGAAGCGAGAGAACATGCTATCGTACCGCATCTCTTCTGAGGCTTTATTGGAATCGCATCAGAGAGGAAAATAACTTCAAGATGTTCAATACTGCAGATTGCAAGCTTACGGGGACGAGGCTCTTTTGTGGCAAATTGGTGCTCTTGCAAAGAAAATAAGGTGAGTTTTTTTTCTGTCTCTCTTTTTCCCATGAGATACAGTAATGTTGAAGAGGGCTGGGTCTAGATTGCAAGAAAAGGTGGAATGATAATGCTGAGCGAAACGGAACGAAATAAGTTCGGGAGGAAAAAGCTGAGAGCATGGGTATAGATACAACTTCACACACACACACACACACACACGTTTTTGATGAGTAAATCACACACACAGACACATACATACATACATATATATATATATATATATATATATATATATATATATATACATATATATATATATAAATATATATATATGCATATATATATATGTATATATGTATGTATATATATATATATATATATATATATATATATATATATATTATATATATATATATATATATATGGACAGTATATATGCATATATATGTATATATGTATATATATATGTATATATATATATATATATATATATATATATATTTATATATATATATTGTACAATGGCTTTTACTTTTGCAAGGTCTAGCTTTACCTCTTAATAAACTGTGGCAAAGAGCATGCAAGGCATCTTCTTCCCAGCTTTGGTCCGTAGTTGGACATAAGCCTTCCACAATTCTTTCCATCTTTACCAATCCAGCGCCATTCTGTGCCAGTTCTAGTATTTTTGGTTAGTGGCATTCTTGCAGCCCATCACACCTACCCCTCGAATTTCTTCTTGTATAGGATGCTGGTTGAGCCTTGATATTCTGCTGACTCAACAGGAACGGCCGATAATCTTTGATGGTTTAAATTCATTAAGGAGTGATAGGCCTAACCCACCGAGCGCTGGCCCAATGCGAATTGGCGGGTGATCAATTCTTCGTCTGGTGTCTCAGAAGAAGCCTTTCCAACTTCGTTGAACGTACTTCATACAGCCTCCTTCCTCATTGATCGCACGCAAGCCTCTGCACCGCGGCAATGTGATTGATCGTAACAAAGTATGTAAGGCATAGTAGAATAAAAGGAGAAAGAGAGAGAGAGAGAGAGCCTTGGTTTACCTTGAATAAAGCTTTCATGCAATTCTATTCAGTTAAGATCTTAGTTACTTCGCAGTAATAGTTGAATATCATTGTTTCTTGCTCTGCTGTGTGTATTATTTCAATGCCCATCTGTTCCTGATTATGGGAAAATATTAGACGTTATTTAGACATACAAAAAACAGTCCCGGACTGAGGCATATGTACTGGTTGGGAGAACAGATATAATGGTTGCAGTTACAGATGTTACAAAGCAAGAAAGAAAGAGAGGAAGAGAGAGAGAGAGAGACAGAGATAAAGAGAGAAAGAGAGATAGAGAGAGAGACAGAGACAGATATAAAGAGAGAGAGAGAGAGACAGATATAAGGAGAGAAAGAGAGAAAATGATTTTCTTGAATCGTCCCACATTGGGTTTTGCTGAATATCGATATGCATTTTTAAAATTTATCTTTTTCTATACATGATAATTGAAATCTCCTTACATAATATTTTATAAGGTGGCGCTTTTTTAAGGAAGTTACATCTCGTAAAGAGAGGATGATATATATATATATATATATATATATATATATATATATATATATTATATATATATATATATATATATATATATATATTATATATAATATATATATATATATATATGATATTATATATATATATATATATATATATATATATATATATATATATATATATAGATATATATATATATATATATATATATATATATATATATATATATATATATATATATATATATATATATATATATATATATATATATATATACATACATATATTATATATACACACACATACGCATGTACACACACACAACATGACATCGATGTTGTAACTCCTCCCCCGATAGATTGTAGATGTAGATCAGAATCAATTTTGGCCGCAAATCCAGTTAAAACTTTCAAAACAACCCCTGTATTAAAAGTCCAAACAATCAATAAAATCAATGATAATCAACACATGAATTGACAACATGATGTGCAGTACTTTATACAATTATTTCACTTGTAATACGTTAACTAACTTAGGAAGAGCTAGTTTGTATGTAGTATGTCCTCACAATCTTCCTATTTTTTTTTTCATTGTCTCAGTATAGAAGGAAAAAAAAAATCTCCATTGCATGACGAAGACCGAAGAAAAGCGTCTTCGCCTTTTGCTTCCATGAAAGAGTTGCAGACAAGGTTAGACAAAGACGTGCTGACGGTCACAAAAGGAGGCCTGGACACCATTGTCAAAGGTACTCCTTTCACAGAGATATTAATATAAAGCCTTCTTTTATTACAGAGACTCAAGTTGGGCCATGGAATTACGAAGGGTTTGAAAGTCGCTTCTGATATGATCTGTGTTACGCTCTGTTCACGCATATTCAGACGATCGTTCACGTGGGTACGAATAAAATGCGGACAATATCGGATGGACAAAGGCACGGGCGGGGGAAAGGCAAACGAGATTGTGTGCAGATGGAGCCCCGAAGAATAAAAGTTAACTCGGTGCATCCATTGCTCAGTCGGACGCGTCTTTATTAATACAAGGAGCAGATCCACTGGGTTTAGTTCTCGTTCTCATCTCTCTTCTCATGCTAAATCTGTCTGCATGAGAGAGTCTGTCTGCATGACACAATCTTGGAAGAGTATGAGGTTCATTTTTTTTCAGAATGAATGGTATTCTTACAAAAACTTTGATATGGGCTTCATTGAGTATAGGTTTGGGATTTATTGTTTGAGACGAATATGATTAATTGAAAAAAACACAGAAGTTTATAGAGGTTATATATTTCTTCTGTCTCATTTCGATTGCATGAAGCTCAACCTCCGTGACCTTTTAATTAAGCTCGATGTTCTCCCCGCTATTGAGTCGATAAAATTGTTTAATTGTTGGAAGGCTATTTGTCCGAATTTAACCATTCTCAGTCACAATTTCAGACACTCATTCAAATTTTAGCTGAACATCTATGATGCAAAGACATTAATGAATAACTGAATAAATAAACAAATAAGGAGTTAGGGGTTCAGGGGTTTTGTTTATTATGCCATAACTTGGGGCGAGGCCTAAGTTCGCGAGTGAGTTTACGATGCGCTCCACAGAAACGAAGAGTGAGTGTCTGCTGTTAAGTGGCTGCTGTGTGCATGTACGTGTGTGTGTGTGTTTGTGTGTATGTGTCTGTGTATGTGTGTGTGTGTGTGTGTGTATGTGTTCACATATGTCTCCCTAGGGATAAAACATACAGACTTTAATTCGTGAAATTTACTACTTATTTGTTATAGCCTGTATGTCTTTTTGGTAGTTGTTAGTTTTATTTTATTTTTTCAACTTCTCTTTCTTTCTCTAGCCTATGCTACTCCATCTCTCTCCCTCTATTCCTCAAATCCCCCCCCCCCCTCTTTCTTGACATTGCTCTTTCTCCGAGGAAAGAGAGCAAAAGAGTGTGTGGAAAACGGGCGTGAAGAAAGAACAGCAGAGAATATACAGCACTTCGCTCAGGTTAGCAATCTCTTTTATGGGCACTTTAGTCAAGCAGATCTGTAACTCAGAGAGACATTCTTTCATCGCTTGTCTGCTGTTGCTCCAGATGCTGTTGCCTCTGTTTCTCCTATCATTTCTATTATTGTTTTCTATCATTGTTTCTGTTGCCTCTATTTCTCCTGTCATTTCTATTATTGTTTTCTATCATTGTTTCTGTTGCCTCTATTTCTCCTGTCATTTCTATTATTGTTTTCTATTATTGTTTTTGTTGCCTCTATTTCTCCTATCATTTCTATTATTGTTTTCTATCATTGTTTCTGTTGCCTCTATTTCTCCTGTCATTTCTATTATTGTTTTCTATCATTGTTTCTGTTGCCTCTATTTCTCCTGTCATTTCTATTATTGTTTTCTATTATTGTTTTTGTTGCCTCTATTTCTCCTATCATTTCTATTATTGTTTTCTATCATTGTTTCTGTTGCCTCTATTTCTCCTGTCATTTCTATTATTGTTTTCTATCATTGTTTCTGTTGCCTCTATTTCTCCTGTCATTTCTATTATTGTTTTCTATTATTGTTTTTGTTGCCTCTATTTCTCCTATCATTTCTATTATTGTTTTCTATCATTGTTTCTGTTGCCTCTATTTCTCCTGTCATTTCTATTATTGTTTTCTATCATTGTTTCTGTTGCCTCTATTTCTCCTGTCATTTCTATTATTGTTTTCTATCATTGTTTCTGTTGTTATCTTTATTGTTATTATTGGTTTCATTGTTATGATTGATGTTATCAGTATTATCAACATTATCATCATCGTTATCATTATTATCTATCACTGTTATCGTTATTATCGTTGATGTTATTGATATCATTGTTATTATTATCATTACTACTATTATTATCATTATTACTAATATTATTAATATCATTATTATTATGATTATCATCATTGTTATTATAATTATCATTATCATCGTTATTATTATAATTATCATCATTAGTAGAAGTAGTATCATTATTGTTATTATCATTATATTAATGTGATTCTTATCAGTGATGTTACCACTATCATCACTATTTTTACTGGTACCATTATAATTTTTTTTCATATATCTTTATTATTATTATCATTATTATCATTACCATCATTTTTATTTTGATAATTTCTGCTATTTTTATAACTTTAACTATTATTATAAGTATCATTATTATTTTTTTTTTATTATTAATATTTTTGTCACTATCATCATTGATATTATTATTGTTACCATTATTATAACTATCATTGTTATTATCATTATAATCATTATCATCATTATTACTACTATCATCATCATTATTATGATCATTATTGTTATCATTATTAATATTATTAT
Organism: Penaeus japonicus; assembly: GCF_977035675.1. Taxonomy (NCBI): domain Eukaryota; kingdom Metazoa; phylum Arthropoda; class Malacostraca; order Decapoda; family Penaeidae; genus Penaeus; species Penaeus japonicus. The sequence goes on from NW_028234404.1 coordinate 10,623,057, forward strand.
TATCATCATCCTCATCATCATCATAATATTCATTATCATTGTTACTATAACTCATCATTATGATTATGGATTTTGTTGTTTTTATTTTTGTTATAATTATTCTTATCACACGTATTATGCTGATATTGGAGGTTAAAATTTAAATCTTAAAAGATACTGTTGATAATGACATTGTCAGTAATGAGGATGATATTGATAACACAAACTAAAATTTAGATGATCACGATAATAGATTATGATGGTTACGATAGTAATGATAATAGTTATAATGTTGAAGATAATAATAGTGATGATAATAGTAATGATAGTAATGATGATAATCATATTAATGATACTAATAGCGATATGCAAATTAATGATAATAGTAACAACAATAATAATAACAGAACTAAAACTACAGTAATGTTGATTGTAAGTATTTATCAGAAGTAATTATCATTCATCAATTGGTTAATTACTTTTTATTATCATTGTTGTTATCTCCTTTCTCATTAAAAATTCTATCCTCCTCATCATACACAGTCAACAGTAAAAAAATCTGTGTTATATTTTAAACCTCTCCATTCCAACATGCTCGGTAAACAGTCAAATAGTGTAAAAATGTGTTACATATACTCAACCATATTACTTTAAAACAAACATATCCCACTGTTTTAACACCTAATCGAAAAAAAAATAATTTTACTACCTTGACTCCCACACAATGAACACATAATGAAACCTAATCTCCTTTGTCATAAGAGGCTTCCAAAGGAGAGACTCACTCACACAGCCTCACGATTCCCAGTGTGAAATCGAAAATGTTCGGTCGTCTTATCATAGTTTATGAGAAGAATAGTGATAGAGAGAAACAGAAGCACGAAAGAGAGAAGGAAAGAAAGAAAGAGAGAGAAGCGTGAAGCGAGAGAACATGCTATCGTCCCGCATCTCTTCTGAGGCTTTATTGGAATCGCATCAGAGAGGAAAATAACTTCAAGATGTTCAATACTGCAGATTGCAAGCTTACGGCGACGAGGCTCTTTTGTGGCAAATTGGTGCTCTTGCAAAGAAAATAAGGTGAGTTTTTTTTCTGTCTCTCTTTTTCCCATGAGATACAGTAATGTTGAAGAGGGCTGGGTCTAGATTGCAAGAAAAGGTGGAATGATAATGCTGAGCGAAACGGAACGAAATAAGTTCGGTAGGAAAAAGCTGAGAGCATGGGTATAGATACAACTTCACACACACACACACACACACGTTTTTGATGAGTAAATCACACACACACACACATACATACATACATATTATATATATTATATATATAAATGTATATATGTATATATGTACATATATGCATATATATGTATATATATGCATATATATATATGTATATATGTATGTATATATGTATATATATATATAATATATATATATATATATATATATATATATATATATATATATATATAATATATATATATATATGTATATACATATATATGCATATATATGTATATATTATATATATATTATATATATATATATAATATATATATATATATATATATATATATATTGTACAATGGCTTTTACTTTTGCAAGGTCTAGCTTTACCTCTTAATAAACCATGGCAAAGAGCATGCAAGGCATCTTCTTTTCACCTTGGGTCCATAGTTGGACATAAGCCTTCCACAATTCTTTCCATCTTTACCGATCCAGCGCTATTCTGTGCCAGTTCTAGTATTTTTGGTTAGTGGTATTCTTGCCACTAACCTACCCCTCGAATTTCTTCTTGTATATGATTCTGGTTGAGCCTTGATATTCCGCTGACTCAAAAGGAACGGCCGGTAATCTTTGATGGTTTAAATTCATTGAGAAGTGATAGGCCTAACCCACCGAGCGCTGGCCCAATGCGAATTGGCGGGTGATCAATTCTTCGTCTGGTGTCTCAGAAGAAGCCTTTCCAACTTCGTTGAACGTACTTCATACAGCCTCCTTCCTCATTGATCGCACGCAAGCCTCTGCACCGCGAGAAGGTGATTGATCGTAACAAAGGATGCAAGGTATAGTAGAATAAAATGAGAAAGAGAGAGAGAGAGAGAGAGAGCCTTGGTTTACCTTGAATAAAGCTTTCATGCAATTCTATTCAATTAACATCTTAGGTACTTGCTCTGCTGTGAGTATTATTTCAATGCTCATCTGTTCCAGATTATGGGAAAATATTAGACGTTATTTAGACATACAAAAAACGGTCCCGGAGTGAGGCATGTGTAGTGGTTGGGAGACTAAATATAATGGTTGCAGTTACAGATGTTATAAAGCAAGAGAGAGAGAGACAGAGACAAAGATAAAGAGAGAGAGACAGAGATAAAGAGAGAGAGACAGAGATAAAGAGAGAGAGAGAGACAGATATAAGGAGAGAAAGAGAGAAAATGATTTTCTTGAATCGTCCCACATTGGGTTTTGGTGAATATCGATATGCATCTTTAATTTTTTTTTTCTATATATGCAATAATTAAAACGATTTTTAAAATCCCCTTTTATAATATTTTATAAGGTGGCGCTTTTTTAAGGAAGATACATCTCGTAAAGAGAGGATGATATATATATATATATATATATATATATATATATATATATATATGTATATATATATTTACATATATATGTATATGTATATATGTATGTATATATATATTTATATATATATATATATATATATATTATATATATATATATATATATATATATATATATATATATATATATATATATATATATATATATATATATATATATATATATATATATATATATATATAGTATATATATATTTATAATATATATATATTATATATATATATATTATATATATATACATACATAATATTATATATACACACACATACCCATGTACACAC
>NW_028234404.1:10638456-10645956 GCF_977035675.1 Penaeus japonicus
CTGACGATTAGGGAGTTGCCACAGCCCCTTAATCAATCACAAATCCTTGGGACCTTGGCGACGCTGACCATTACGTGCAGTGGCGTGCAGAGACGTGCAGAGACGTGCAGAGACGTGCAGGGACGTGCAGGGACGTGCAGAGGCGTGGAGAGACGTGGAGAGACGTGCAGAGGCGTGCAGGGACGTGCAGGGACGTGCAGAGACGTGGAGAGGCGTGCAGGGACGTGCAGAGACGTGCGGCTGACATCGAGTACGAGCACGGGCGCGAGCGAGAGTACGAGCGAGAGCACGAGCGTTTTAGCCCCGGAGACGTGCCACGAGGGCATCGCTGGCGCCGATCATCCGTCTTCCTCGTCGCCAAGCAACGAAGTGCGCCGAGGGAAATAATGGAATTGTGAACTGACTGCTACTGTGCGGATACTGTTACTGTGCGGATACTGTTACTGTGCGGATACTGTTACTGTGCGGATACTGTTACTGTGCGGATACTGTTACTGTGCGGATACTGTTACTGTGCGGATACTGTTACTGTGCAGATACTGTTACTGTGCAGATACTGTTACTGTGCAGATACTGTTACTGTGCAGATACTGTTACTGTGCGGATACTGTTACTGTGCGGATACTGTTACTGTGCGAGTTACTGTTACTGTGCGAGTTACTGTTACTGTGCGAGTTACTGTTACTGTGCGAGTTACTGTTGCTGCGCGGGTTACTGTTGCTGCGCGGGTTACTGTTGCTGTGCGGGTTACTGTTACTGAGCGGGTTAATGTTTACTGTGCGGGATACTGTTTACTGTGTGTCGTCGGGTATTGTGCGTGAGTGTTATCTTCAGTGTTACTAGGCGTGAATGTGCTACCGTGTGTCACTATACGTACCTGTCAAAGTACGTACCGATATTAATACTGTGTGCATGTGCGTGAAGTGGGTTACTAATAATGTTACATAGTGTGCGTAATATTTTCTGATGTTACCTCGCAATAGTGGTATTCTATGCAAGAAATTTTGTCTCAATAAATGAAAACCGTAATTCATATTTTCTTTATCCTACTCACAAGTCAGCCAAGCAGGGAACAAAAAGATCACGGGTGGGAGAGTTCTTGGGGATCACTAAGATGCAGATCGGGGCTCTTGTACCCAAGGGCATCACCAAATGAACTATAGACCTAAACTGAACTTTATCCCCCCTCAAATGGTAGCAGAGCGTGGTTCTCTCAAGTGCTGAACGTTGTGAGTTGGATATGGGAATGAACATGGAATCCGAAGAACACATCTTCGCGTTGCTGGGGTTCATATTAACTTTGCTAGCAATACTTCTTTCGTATTTCGTGTATAAGGAAGTGAAGGGACGTCATGGGAGGTGTGTTAGCCCGATCGAGAGAAACGCCGCGTTCATGGGAGGGACGCCGGACGCGTGCTCGAGCGGATTGGAACCTGGCAACGGGGAACGCAGCTCATGGGACAGGACATTAAATGCGATCGAGGATCTAGTCGCTAATCAGACTCGACAGTTTAAGAAACCACTAGTGATTAGAAGTGACCCAAAGGTAGATGTTTTCAATGGTAAGGGGATGGTAAAGAGCTGGATTAGGAAGGTAGAGCGTGTACTAGCACAAATGTCTGAAGATGAGGACGATAAAGTGAGGTTCGTGTTAAATCACATAGACGGGGCCGCAGCTGAACGACTGTATAACTGTAGACGTGAATGGTTATGTGTAAAGGATGTCTTTGATGAATTATTGAAAGTGTATGGTCAGAGTGTATCAGTATGGGAGTTATACGAACGAATGGCTGCCAGGAAACAAAAGGCTGATGAGACGGTATGGGAATTTCTGGACGCGTTGATAGGAGTTAATGATGAATTTCAGAACCAGGGAGATTGCCTTGATAAGAGGTTAATAGGAGAATGCATGGCTAGGAATATGTGTGAACCTTCACTAGGGATGAAAATGAAAAGAAGAATGGAAGATAGACTAGACGATTCTTTAGAGCAGTGGGTAGAATGGGTAGCTACAAAAGAGAGAGAATGGAAATGCTTCTCAGAACGTAAGAATACCATAGGAAGTGTTAGTGATAGGAGTATAGATGAGAATGATTGGAGAAAGAGTGAGACTGTAAATGATATACTTTGTTACCGGTGTGGTGAGATGGGACATATATCCCGGTGGTGTCCGAGAGCAAACGAGAAGTATGAGAGTGAGCGAAGCCGGCGTTACTACGAGCCTAAGGTGGGAAACTCAGAGGGCCCTGTGGGACAGCGATCCGCCACTCACAGGAGCCCAATACATCGGTAAACACAGATTTCGGCGGACGAAAGCGAAGGGCGTTTCGCGTAAATCGGGGAGATGACGATGTAAAGCTACATTCCGAATGTCCAACGATAGTAGTCAAAATAGAGGGCACTGAATTGGTCAGCTTATGTGACACAGGGTCAGAGGTTTCCCTTATAAGTAGGAGAGCGTATGAGGACTTGCGTAAAAGGAGAGGCATCAAGTTAAATCCGACTACGATGAAATTGAGATCTTTCGGAGGGCAAGTGTTGGCGAGTGAAGGGTATATTTCAGTAGACATAGAGGTTTCAGGGAGGAAAGTTAATGATGTTGGGTTATTAGTGTGTGATGAGGTTGGGGATGCATATGACTGCTTGTTAGGGATGAGTATCCTATCGCAGATAAAGGAAGTGTGGATTGAAATGTACAGAATGAGTAAATTGCAGAACAATGAGATTAAACGAGGCTTCGATAAGCACGAGGGAATTATAGATAGAAGAGTGGGGGTACGCGTTAACAAAGAAGTCCCAAATACCGATCATTCCTCCGAATAGCACGAGGCTAATACCAGTGTGGGTCCCGTCGCTCCGTCGTGTTAAGCTCCAAGAAGCGTTAATTGAGCCCCTCACAGGTCTCGATGAAGGATGGGTCCCTGAAGGGATAGTGGTGCTTCCCACCGTTATAATGATTAGAAACGGCAATGGGTATGCTCTCGTCGGGAACTTGTCAAAGAAGACGTGCAAGTTGCGTCGTAAATGGAGGATTGGGAAAGTGTCAGAGGGGAAGGAAGTCGAAACGAGAGAAGAAGGAAATATTAGAATGGTCAGACAGGATGAACCCTTACCAGTAAAAGTGTGCAAAGAGAATTTAAATGAATGCCAGAACGAACAGTTAATAGGGTTGTTGGAAGAGTATAGGGACATCTTTGCAAGCGAACAAGCGCCGATAGGGAGAGCCACGGGCGTGCAACACGTGATACCGTTAACCACAGATGCACCGATTCGGGTCCCGTACAGACGTACCCCGCCTAATCACATCGACGAAGTGAAAGATCACATAACAGAGCTGTTACGGCAGGGAATCGTATCCCCGAGCTCTAGTCCGTACGCTGCAGCCATTGTAATGGTAAGAAAAAAGGACAAGGGTTTGCGGCTTCGCATAAACTATCGTAACTTAAATAAAATCACCATTTGCGATGCGTTCCCAATCCCGCGCGTAGACGAGTCTGTCGAAGCGCTCGCCGGGGCCAAGTATTTCTCGACGTTTGATCTCGCGACGTTCACCCGCGAGACCGACACAAGACCGCCTTCAGTACGCCCTTCGGGCACTTTGAATTCAACCGATTACCAATGGGCCTCTCTAACAGCCGAAGTACGTTTCAAAGGTACATGGAGCGGATTTTGGGTGATAAAATATTCTCAACTCTGATTGTGTACCTAGACGACGTATTAGTATTCAGCAACACTATTGAAGAGCATTTTGGAAGGCTTCGGGAGTTATTTAACCGAATGAGGGAGTACGGTTTAAAATTTAAGGCCAAGAAATGTACAGTGTGCGCGACGCAGGTTAAATACTTGGGCTTTCAGGTGTCAGCGGCAGGGATCAGCACAGACCCTGACAAGATAAAAGCGGTAATTGACTGGCCGACACCCACAACCGTTAAAGATGTGCGCGCGTTCATCGGTTTCTGTTCTTTCTACCGTAAATTTTGTAAACATTTTGCGCAAATAGCTGCGCCATTGCATGCGTTGATGTCAGGAGATTCGCGTCGCATAATAAAGAACGAATGGACCACCGAATGCGATGAATCTTTTAATAAACTAAAAGCACTACTGACGAGCACGCCTATTCTTAATTGCCCGGATTTTGAAAAAGAGTTCGTGTTAGAGACCGACGCGAGTTTCCAGGGTCTGGGAGCCGTATTGTCTCAGAGGGATGAGAATGGGAAGTTGCATCCGATTTGCTATGCGAGTCGAGGGCTGCGCCGTTCCGAGAAGAATATGGCAAACTATAGCTCTCGGAAACTAGAACTGTTAGCGTTGAAATGGGCGATCGTAGACAAATTTCATCAATACCTGGCCGGTAAACACTTCACTGTCTTTACGGATAATTCACCACTGAGTCATTTAGAGACTGCGAAATTAGGAGCCGTAGAAAGCAGATGGTGCAGTGATCTGCAACAATTTGACTTTACTATTGAGTATAAAGCTGGGAAAGATAACACTGTAGCGGACGAATTATCTAGGTTACCTCGAGATGTGGAAGCGAGTGACAGTGACGAGGAGTATGGAGTGATGGCAGTAAATAAGGATAAAGACGGGGACGGATTGTGGTCTGAAGAAGAACTTAGAACAGAGCAGAGTAAAATGCCATGTTTCGAAAATATCGTAGCATTACTTAATGGTAAAATGAACGAAGATGAGAGGATAAAACAGTTAAATGATGAAGACTTCCGGAAATTGTATCGAGTGAGATGTAATTTAGTGGTAGAAAGGGGGATAGCGTACCACAAGACGAGCATTGGAGTTAATTCGTTCCTAATAAGACCTGTGCTACCACCTAAGCTACAATTAACTTTGATGGCTGCTTGTCACGACGAATTCGGTCACCAAGGTCGCAACCGTAGCCTTGACCTCGTAAGGAAGAGGGGGTTTTGGCCGGGAATGGCAGCGTCGGTCGCGGAATACGTCGCTAATTGCCATAAATGTAGAGTCGCGAAGGAAGAATCTCCGAAACCGCGCCCCTTCATGGGTAAGATCGCAGCGAGCCGACCATGGGAACTAATGGCGATGGACTTCACCCTCTTAGACAAACGTATGGGTGTAGAAAACGTGTTAGTGGTGACCGACATATTTACGCGATATAGCTTTGCGTTCCCTACTCGCGATCAAAAAGCCACCACGGTCGCGAAGCTGATTAAAGAACATGTTTTCGAAAGATTTGGACCGCCCGACAGACTATTATCCGATCAAGGGAAAAACTTCACTAGCGCTGTAATTCGTAATCTCTGTGCGCTATACGGGATCGAGAAAATAAGGACGAGTGCATATCACCCTCAGGGGAACGGCGTGTGCGAAAGATTTAACCGGACGCTACATGACCTGTTAGTAACGTTGGACGAACCTGCAAAAAAGAAATGGCCTAATTACATATCCGGTCTCGTTGCAATTTATAATGCGACTCCCCACGCCGCCACGGGGCATTCTCCGTTCCATTTACTATTTGGTAGGGAGCCTAAGCTGCCGAGAGATGCGAAGGATCTGGGCGACTCGGAAAATACGACGGACGAATGGCTGAGTGATCTGAAAGAAAGGCAAGAAAGGTTATGGGACGTAGCAAAGAAGATAGAAAGCAAAAGGAAAATGCAGTCTAGGAAAGTTCGCGACGAACGTGCAAAGTCAGTTCAATGGGATATCGGGCACGAAGTGCTGCTGCGGAACAATGTAAAGATAGGGCGATGCAAGATGCAAAACCAGTGGTACGATGAAAGGTGGGAAATAGTTGAAGTGCTGGACGGGAAAACGGGGTTATACAAAATCAGGCAAAGTGACGGGTATGGAACGGAAAGAGTTGAAAATAGGTTAAATCTAAAGAGTGCACCACTTTTGAGACCTTTCGGAATGAAAACGAAATGTAAAGAGGAAAGGGTTACGGACGAAACGCAATGCTCCCCACGGAAATTAAGAAATAAAGTAATTGGCTCGATAAAGAGATATGATAAAACATGTATGATGGATAGTGTCGTGATATGACCTGAAATTAGGTGAGAGCAGGGTCTATCCTGAGTGAGGCTGGCGACCTCTACCTACTCTAGCTAATTCCTCCTTTTTCTTCTCCTACTTTACCTCTCTCATCGCTGTTTGTAAATAGGGAAGGTGAAAGCAGGGTTCTATCCTGAACGAGGGCTGGCGATCTACCTACTTGAGCTAAATCTTTCTTTTCTCTTCTCCTTAGTCTATCTCCTTCCTGCTAATAGAGATGTAAATAAGCTAGGGCTAACGTTAAACTGGTAATGTTGTACTAAGTTAATCTAGGCTAAAATAGGTGATGGGTAACGGAAATAGGATACGAGTAATATGTTACAAAAGATGATAGAAAGGATTATGGGTAATAAATAATACACATTTGGAAAGGTGGAATTCGTGGCTATGAGAGCGATTGTGGAATTCGTGGCTATGAGGGTGATTGTGGGATTCGTGGCTATGAGGGTGATTGTGGAATTCGTGGCTATGAGGGTGATTGTGGAATTCGTGGCTATGAGGGTGATTGTGGAATTCGTGGCTATGAGGGTGATTGTGGGATTCGTGGCTATGAGGGTGATTGTGGAATTCGTGGCTATGAGAGTGATTGTATGACTCGTGGCTATGTGGATAATTGTGGAATTCGTGGCTATGTGGGTGATTGTGAGATTCGTGGCTATGAGGGTGATTGTGGGATTCGTGGTTATGTGGATGATTATGGAATGCGTGGCTACTTTGATATGTAAATAGTTGAATGGGGATATAAAAGTACTTTTTGTGAAGTGGTATTGTATGAGAGATCATCTGGTGTTAAGAGAAGATACCTGAAACGTGTGCAAACGGGTGACCACAGAAATAGATCAGAAACGAAAGCGACTGCAGTTGTGATAGTCCCAATAAATAGGTGAGAAATGGTTAGGGACAGTAATGTAATAAATGAGATAATGCGCCAGTCCCCGCGTGTAATCAAGGTTGGCTATAGCATAATAATGGGAAAGATGCTCACTCCATGAGTCGCGAGAATATAGGCGATGATCCTCGTCAGTACTGATCTTGGTCAAGCGGAGTTTAGTTAGTCAAAGGTGAGTGACGTAGCATACGAGCGCTTACGCGTAGGTGGTCGGAATGAGCTGACGCCGTACATTCATTTGGAAGTGGTAGGCTGATTGCTGACGCCGAATGGATGTAGCGGGAGTGGTAGGTTCAATTTCCAGCGACCGGGAGCACGCGTGTATCTACTTTTTCAATGGCATTGAAAGATGTGTTCTACGGAGACGATGGGAGCTCAGAGTGGAGCTGAGCTGTAAATCTTGGATGGGAGGATTGTAAGGGGAGAAAATATGGAAGGGATGAAAGAAGTAAAATACAGGAATAAAGAATCAGAAGTGCAAATGAGGCGCGAATGTTGAATGAGCAAACGACCTAATGTCTCAAGTGCGAATCCGTGAATGTAAGTGAATGAGTCGGGCATGTATATTAATGAATATTTTA
>NW_028234404.1:10668456-10675956 GCF_977035675.1 Penaeus japonicus
GCGGGCGTCGTCATTTATGCATGCGTGTATATATATATATGTATGTGTGTATATATGTATATATGTATATATGTATATGTATATATATATATATATATATATATATATATATATATATATATATACATGTATAGATAATTAGATTTATGTTTACATCTATCTATCTATACATATAAGTGTATATATATATATATATATATATAGGGGGGTATATATTTATATATAAATATATATAATATAATATATTTATATGTGTGTGAGTATATATATATATTTATATATTTCATAAAAACAGAGTTATAAAAAAAAAAAAAAAAAAATTAATAATATATAATATGTATAAAATTTTTATATATATATAAGTATATATATATTTAAGAACATATATAATAAATAATATATATATATATATATAAATTATATATATATATGTAAAAATATATATATATATATATATATAAATATATATATATATATATATATATATATATATATGTATGTATAAAAAAATAATAATAAAACACAATTATATATCTATATACCTATCTCTCTCTCTCTCTCTCTCTCTCTCTCTCTCTCTCTCTCTCTCTCCCCTATATATATATATATATATATATGTATAATATATATTTATATATATATATATTATATATATGTATATATATAATTAATGATATATTTAAGTAATATATATAAATATATATATATATATATATATATATATATACATATATATATATATAATATAATTAATATATATATATATATCTATATATTGATATATATATATATGTGTGTACACATATGTATACTTACATACATATATATATATATATATATATAAATATATATATATAATAATATATATATATATATAATATATATAGAGGACCCTCCCTCCCTCTCTCTTTCTCTCTCTCTCTCTCTCTCTCTCGCTACAGGCAGATATATAACACAAACAGAGATCCAGACAGTCACACCTGCTGAGAGAAACTACAGGGACTGGGAGAGTTAACACAAGACAAACTGAAGATGTCAACTGCACTGCGACAACAGATACTCAACCGGAACGTCTCTGGAGAGAGCGCTGCCAACCGTAGTATATATATTGTGTCCTCACCTTGTTTACAGAAGGAAGGAAAAATATAGATTTTGTGCTTTTGATGTTTTTTGATATGTTTGTTTTCGATATTTTCCTGTGGGAGGTTGTTTATAGTGAACTGTAGTAAATGTAAGATTCATGTAAAGATATTGTTACTGAAACGTGTTTGATTTTATCTCCTATCTTAGGCTTATTGAATATGAATATATACAGGACATACGGTTTTACAGTTCTTCTTACAATAAATTTATGGAAATTGTTACAAACGAAGTACGAGTTTTGGAAAAACAAAATTAAGTAAAAATAAAAAAAAACACATTTTATATGAAGCGCAGATTTTTTTTTTTTTTTTTTTTTTTTACTATATGTACTGTGTGTATTTCGGAATTGATTCCCTAAACAAAATTAAATTTATATGAATCTTTATAAACCACGCATAATAAATACTCGATAGTAAACCTCCATGCGATTGTTGAATTTTATAAAGTATTTATAAAATTAATATTTCATAAAGTATTGAATAGTTGAATGGCAATGAGGATAGGATGGAGAAAATGTTATATTAGAAAGTAGATCTTCAAAGAAATATAATGGGTATTGATAATCATGCTTATGACAATGGTCCTGGAAATAATAATATTAATGATGGATAACAGTAACAACTAAAACAACATCAAGTAGGTTGTAAGATAAAGCAAGCGACAGGATGATAAAAAGCAAGAAATATTGAATAATCGCTGGACACCAGTAATATGATTATGACTAATTTCCATGAGTTCGAATCTGATGTTTTTAATCCCTTTATCACGAGTATTTTTTTTAGAAAGAAAGAAAGAAAATACATATCTCGTGTTAAGAATTGGAATTGCGTTTATACCCAACCCATTCATTAAACATGGACATATCCATATTTCCGCCATTCATCCAATTAGTGAAATATATTTCGTGGTCCCTGCAATTGCAACTCCCCCTTTTGCGATGTCCTTCCCCTCCTCTCCCCTGTTTTTTTTTTTTTTTTCTTTTTTTTTTTGGGGGGGGGGCTTTTTTTTTTTATCTGCTTGGGCCTTTTTTTTTTTTTTTCTTTTGCTTGGGCCTTTGCTCATTCGCTTTCTAACAAAAATATATACACATATTTCTCGTTTTTATTTAGTATTGTGTTATTATCAGCATTACAATTATTATCATTATCATCATAATCATTATCACTATGAATCATAATTATTATCATAGTCATTTTAGCTGGAATTACTATTATTATCACTGTCGTTGCTATTATTTTCATTACAGTCATTACCATTATCATTATGATTAATATCATTAATGCATTATCATTTTACTGCTCTTATCAATATTATTATTATCATTATTATTATTATTATTATTATTATTATTATTATTATTGATATCATTATCATTATTATTTTCAGCATTATTATTTTTATCATTATTATCATAATCATTATCACTATGAATCATAATTATTATCATAGTCATTTTAGCTGCAATTACTATTATTATCACTGTCGTTGTTATTATTATTTTCATTACAGTCATTACCATTATCATTATGATTAATATCATTAATGCATTATCATTTTACTGCTCTCATCATTTTACTGCTCTTATCATTTTACTGCTCTCATCATTTTACTGCTCTTATCATTATTATCATTATCATTATTATTATTGTTATTATCATTATTATCATAATCATTATTATCATTATTATTATTATCATTATTATCATAATCATTATCACTATGAATCATAATTATTATCATAGTCATTTTAGCTGGAATTACTATTATTATCACTGTCGTTGCTATTATTTTCATTACAGTCATTACCATTATCATTATGATTAATATCATTAATGCATTATCATTTTACTGCTCTTATCATTATTATTATTATCATTATTATTATTATCATTATTATTATCATAATAATAATTATTATTAAGATTATTATTATCATTATTATTATTATTATTATTATTATTATGATGATTATTATTATCCTTATTATTATTATTATTATTATTATCATCATTATTATTACCATCATTATTATTATTATCATTATTATTATTAGTATCATTGTTATCATTATCACTATTATTGATATCATTATTATTATTATCATTATTATTAGTAGCATTAGTAGTATTTGTATCATTATTATTATTATCATTATTATTATTATCATTATTATTATTATCATTATTATTATTATCATTATTATTATTATCATTATTATTATTATCATTATTATTATTATCATTATTATTATTATCATTATTATTATTATCATTATTATTATTATCATTATTATTATTATCATTATTATTATTATCATTATTATTATTATCATTATTATTATTATCATTATTATTATTATCATTATTATTATTATCATTATTATTATTATCATTATTATTATTATCATTATTATTATTATCATTATTATTATTATCATTATTATTATTATCATTATTATTATTATCATTATTATTATTATCATTATTATTATTATCATTATTATTATTATCATTGCTCTCATTATTATGATCCTCATTATCATTCTTATCATCATTATCATAATCATTATCACTATGAATCATAATTATTATCATAGTCATTTTAGCTGGAATTACTATTATTATCACTGTCGTTGCTATTATTTTCATTACAGTCATTACCATTATCATTATGATTAATATCATTAATGCATTATCATTTTACTGCTCTTATCATTATTATTATTATCATTATTATCATAATCATTATCACTATGAATCATAATTATTATCATAGTCATTTTAGCTGGAATTACTATTATTATCACTGTCGTTGCTATTATTTTCATTACAGTCATTACCATTATCATTATGATTAATATCATTAATGCATTATCATTTTACTGCTCTCATCATTTTACTGCTCTTATCATTATTATTATTATCATTATTATTATTATCATTATTATTATTGTTATTATCATTATCATTATTACTTTAATATGCTTGGATATCTTTATTATCATCAATAATATTATTACGATTATTATTACTATCATCGTGTTTATCATAATCATTATCACTATGAATCATAATTATTATCATAGTCATTTTAGCTGCAATTACTATTATTATCACTGTCGTTGTTATTATTTTCATTACAGTCATTACCATTATCATTATGATTAATATCATTAATGCATTATCATTTTACTGCTCTCATCATTTTACTGCTCTTATCATTATTATTATTATCATTATTATTATTGTTATTATCATTATTATCATAATCATTATTGTTTAATTATCATTTCATAGTACTTTAATATGCTTGGATATCTTTATTTATATTCATTAATATTTATTACGATTATTATTACTATTCATCGTGTTTATCATAATCATGATCACTATGAATCATAATTATATCATAGTCATTTTAGCTGGAATTACTATTATTATCACTGTCGTTGCTATTATTTTCATTACAGTCATTACCATTATCATTATGATTAATATCATTAATGCATTATCATTTTACTGCTCTCATCATTTTACTGCTCTTATCATTATTATTATTATCATTATTATTATTGTTATTATCATTATTATCATAATCATTATTACCATTTTTCTATTCTATATCATTAATGATAATAGTAATGATGAGAATAACGATAATGATAATGATAAAAATACCGATGATAATGATAAAAATACCGATGATAATGATAAAAATAACAATTATAATGATAACGACAATAATTGCAATGATAATGGTAGCAATAATGATAGTAATAATAATAATCATAATAGTATTACTACTTCTTATAATATTTTTAGCCAAATTGAGAAAAAGATCCAATATTTCGATCGTGCACGAGTTGTTTAACAAACCTCTCTATATATAAACCTCTTACTTCCTCTCTGACGATTTAATGGCATCAACCTTCCCTGCCTCACAACCAAAAATGCAAAGAACGTGTGCATGATGTATGGTGTTGCAAAATACAAGTTGCTATATTTTGCTGGAGAGCTTGTTTCGAAATGTTTCGGTTACATTTTCGGAAACTGTCTTTAAATAAACGCTATGTGCGACATTCCTATATTCATTTTCATTATATTTTGATAGAACAACTTGGTGAATTGGAATTTTCCTTCTAGGAAATAGAAAATTGAATCTATTAACGTTATTTACGATCAGTATTGCAATTAACATTATCATCATCATTAATTGATTAACATTTTTATTTTTCAACAAAAATAATAACAAAGACAATATAAAAAAATAAAACTATAATAAGAATAATTAAACTAATAGTAAGAAGAATGATAATAGTAATGGTGATGATAATAACAACAATAAGGATTAAAATAACAATGACAATAATAATAATGATAATAAGAATGGTAATAATAGTAAGGATTATAATGACTGTTAATGGTAAATAATGATAAAAACACTAATCAAAATGAGAAGATGGTAGAATGCAGTAACGCATTTTAATATATACAATTTTTTACCTCCCTGACCGGCACTCGGCAGCCACGGAATCACAAATTCAAGTCCCAAATCAGGTTACCGAGTGCCCGCGGGAGTTGTTCGTAAAAAATCGCTATCACTGTTCTGCTAAGAACATATAGGTAAGGTCCATGACATCTCATAAGGCGTCTGGTTGAACAACACTTTTGCCGGGTCGTGTAGCCGAGCGGTATCATCTCCTTATCTGTCAATCTTACGGCGCGGGTTCGAGTCCCGGTCAGGGAGGTAAAAATTTGTGTACTAATCAAAATATTTATTATGATGATCATAATGATAACAATAATAACAATGATAATAATAGTACTACATATGCAACCAATAGTGATGAAGATAATAATAACAAAAAACAATAACAATGATATTAGTGATGATGATTATAATGACAATATTGGTAATATCATTATCAATAGTAATAATAATAACGATGATAATAATGATAAGGATAAGGATAGTAATGATAATAATAGTAATGATAACAATAATGATAATTAAATAACAATAAAAAATTATCATAATCAGAATAATGATAGCAATGATTATAATCATAATGGAAATAATGAGGATGAAAATGATACCATCGGTAATTGTAACAATGATAATAATGACAATAATGATAAATACATAAAAGCAATTACAACAACCACAACAAAACAACAATATTTATGGGTAGTTGAGAATAGATTTAGTATGAGGTGCAGTAGATAAATATATCTATTTGCTATACTACGTATAATGAAGATGGATTCTTGTGAATTTTTGGGTAGAATAAACGTAGTTGAGGTAGTAGTCTTTAGTAATAGTTAAGAACAGTGTAGATAGTAGTCTTTAGGGGTGGAATATGATGCAAAATTTCCAGGCAGAGGACATAGGATAGATTCAAACTGACAGCGGAATTTTGCTCTTTCTGGTGACTTCTTAAGTAATATTACAACAAAAATTCTGCTACTGATGATGATAATGATAAGAAGAGTACTATGATATTCATCATTGTTATCACTATTTTCAATGATATTTTAGATTTTATATAAAGACCAAGACGTCCTCATTTCGTTTTGCTCGAAGATATTTTTCTCCACTTTTCCATTTCCTTTTGTGAAGACCAAAAGGCACACCCGGTCACCCAGCCGTTAAATTAAGTAAAAACAAGAGATTTCCTGCAGGCGGAAACGCGCTCCCTCAGCTAGGCATGAAGCGAAAGAAATGGAAGGAAAGAAAATGAATTATATAAATTTTAAAATGTATTCGTTTTATGGGGGAAGGGAAGGGGAAAATTTTGCTTTATGGTAGATTTTGGAAAGCAGCTTTTGTTCGTCCTTTATTGTATGTATAACTTTACATTTAAAACATGTATGTGTTATTCAAAACCTACATTTCAACTTCATAACCACTTATTTTCATCTCCTCCCCCCCCCGCACCCTCCTTTACACTGTATCTCATCACCTCATTTAAATTCTAATCTAAACCGTCGTCTACTCACTCCCAGATGCACAGCCATGTAAGCGAACTCAGCGAATTCTTGCCTTGCAATCAACATCCCTCTGTCTTTGACCAATGAGATGAGCTCGTGTCTTTGTCGTTCGTAAACCAAGGGGTCAAACTCCAGCAAGTCAAGTCAAAATGTAAAGTTTTCTCTACTTTGATGCTGCCAAGGGAAACAAGCGCAAAGGTTCTGGCTCGTCCCTGCCATCCTAAACCTCTTAAAGTGGTAGTTTGAGGTAAATTTGAATTAATCGTATGGGCTAGTTACACAGCAACAATCTCTTCCCGATGTTCCGTTTAACCTCAAAATATCAACTAAAAGTTTGAAAACAGAAAGTCAGAGCGTGCAATAAACT
>NW_028234404.1:10705956-10708456 GCF_977035675.1 Penaeus japonicus
TCTCCCCTTCTCCTCTCCTTCCTCCACCCTTGACCTTCTCTCCTTCATCCTTCTCTCCTTTGACCCCTTCTCCCATTTCCTTTCCCCTTTCTTTTTTACTCCTATTCTCTCGGATCCCTCCATCCCTCCCCTTCACAACCCACTCCTTCCTTCATCATTTCCCTTTTCATTCTTCCTCTTATTCTCCTGGATCGTTTCCCTCCCTTTCTCCACCCCTTCTCTTCCTTTCCTCCTTCCCCTCTCTCTCTTCCTTCATCCCTTCCCTCCCTTCTCTCCCTTCCTCCATCCATTTCAACATCCCTTCCCTCCCTTCCTCCATCCCTTCTTCCCACTCTCTCGTTCCCCTCTTCTTCCCTTCCTCCCCTCTTCCCTTCCTTCCCTCCTCCCCTCCCCTGAGACGCGAAGAAATCTGAGCATCTTGAAGTCAATATGAGGAGACGCAACAGAGCGAAACACACACATCTCTTTACGGTTCACGTTGCTAGAGTAATTTGAGACTGGGAAGAAGAAACGGGAGACGAGTAACAATGATAATAAAAAGGGCAAGGATAAAGAAATACAAAAAGGCTTCAGAAAAGAGGGGAAAAAAGTAAAAAATAGAAGTAGGGGAAGAAAAAGAATCAGAGGAGTTAGGAAAATAGGAAACTGAGGGGAAAAATGGCAGAAAATAGAAAACTAAAATTGAAGTAGATGCAAAAAGAAGAGTAATTGAAAAAACAAGATATAAAGAATTAGAAACGATAATAGAGGAGAAAGAGAACTAGAACTAGGAGAAAAAGAATGTAAAGGAAATGTAGAAAGGGAAGAGCTAGAGGAATATTGGCAGATAATATTTTTTTCGACTCGTGTGATAGAAAATGTTTGTGCTATAGTATCTATTCGCGTATGAATATCCAAGTCCTACATAGCATATCAAACGATTTTTCTTTTCTATAAATCATCTCCAGGAAATCATATTCTCTTTGAAGCTACTATTTCTGTTGCAAATCTACATTCACGCTTAGATGATATTTTCAATACTAACACACACACACACACACACACACACAGAGACACACACACACACACACACACACACACATAGACACACACACACACACACACACACACAATCTACAACAATCACATGCAAATCCGAAACACCAACTTACCTCAGGCTTATGAATGATATACTTGAGACTATTTTTAATCTTGGTGCCATCTTGAAGACTCCAGTGGAAGACGGGAGCGGTTGCGGTGCGCCTGGGCGCCGCTCGGGCGCCGCCCGCAACACGGCACATGAAACGAGAAGAGGGACGACCCCATTTCCTCGCCCACAGAACGCAGCCACGAAAAACCACGAGAACCTTGCCGCGTTCCCTCTCTACTGCGCGCCGACTTAAAAAAACGTCGGGTCTACTGTCGCCGCCTCTAGTGTGGAATACATCGCCTTAGCCGGTAGTAGGTGGGCGTGCGCGAAATGGGGGCGGGTTGTTTGGATGTGGGCGTGGGAGAGTGGTTTATTGTTTGTTTGTGGGCGTGGGAAAGTGGTTTATTGTTTGTTTGTGGGCGTGGGATATTGGTTTATTTTTTGTTTGTGGGCGTGGGAAAGTGGTTTATTGTTTGTTTGTGGGCGTGGGAAAGGGGGTTATTTTTTGTTTGTGGGCGTGGGATATTGGTTTATTTTTTGTTTGTGGGATTGTTTGTTTGTGGGCGTGGGAAAGTGGGTTATTTATTGGTTGTGGGCGTGGGTTTGTGTGGGCGTGGGAGAAAGTGGTTTATTGTTTGTTTGTGGGTGGAGAAAAAAAAAGAAAGTGGTATATTGTAGTTTGTGGGCGTGGGAAAAGTTTGTTTAAAGTTAGTTTGTGGGGTGGGTAAAGTGGTATTTTGTTTTGTTTGTGGGCGTGGGAAAGTGGTTTATTGTTTGTTTGTGGGCGTGGGAAAGTGGTTTATTGTTTGTTTGTGGGCGTGGGAAAGTGGTTTATTGTTTGTTTGTGGGCGTGGGAAAGTGGTTTATTGTTTGTTTGTGGGCGTGGGAAAGTGGTTTATTGTTTGTTTGTGGGCGTGGGAAAGTGGTTTATTGTTTGTTTGTGGGCGTGGGAAAGTGGTTTATTGTTTGTTTGTGGGCGTGGGGAAAAAAGTAAGAGTTTATTGTTTTGGATTTGCGGGCGTGGGGCAGAGAAGTTTATTGTTTGTGGTTGTGGGTCTTGGTTATGTCCTTTTTTGAGGCGCCCCCCCAGGGCCCTAGGTTTAAAGTTAGTATCTGGGATGGTTCTGTTTTTAATTGTTTAGAGGGCGGGTTGTTTGCTTATGCGTTTACTTATGGATTGATTTCTTTAGGGTACTTTTTTTACACACACACACACACACACACACACGAACACGCACACACACACAAACGCACACACACACACGTTTGTTTTCTTTTCACCATTAGATAATTGATAATACAACCCTCAAGTCACGTTTAATTTAGTTTACCAAATCATCCAGTATCTTTATTGTTAACGTTTATTGAATA
>NW_028234404.1:10730956-10733456 GCF_977035675.1 Penaeus japonicus
TACACGAAAACATTTCCTGCCATCTGAGCTCCGAGACACGAGAGACATCACGCACTGCTATAAGGACTATTTGCTGATCGATACTGGTGTCATTTTCGACCAAACGGCTGAGTGGGAGGGAGAGAGGGAGGGAATGGGGTAAGAAGGGGAGGGGGGATGGGAGAGGGGGAGGGGGAGGGAGAGGGAAGGAGGGGAGGTAGGAGAATTGGGAGGGGAGGCGGGAGATAAGGTGGGAGAGGAAGAGGGAAAGGGAGGTGGGAGAGAGGGAGGGAAGGAGAAAAAGTGGGAGAAGGGAAGGGGAAGTGGGACAGGGGGAGGAAAGGAGAGAAGGTGGAAGAGGGAAGGAGGGGAGTTAGGAGAAGGGGGAGGGGAGGTAGGAGAAGGGGGAGGGGCGGCGGGAGATGGGGGGGAGAAGGTGGGAGGGGCGGCGGGAGATAGGGGGGTGGGAGGGGAGGTAGGAGAAGGTGGAAGGGGGAAAGGGAGGTAGGACAAGGGGGAGGGGAGGCGGGGAGGTAGGAGAAGAGGGAGGGGAGGCGGGAGATGGGGGAGGGGGGGGGAGGTGGGAGAGAGAGAGAGAAGGAGAAAGGGTGGGAGATGTAGAGGGGAAGTGGGAGAGGGAGAGGGAAGGAGAAAAGGTGGGAGAGGGGGAGGGGAAGTGAGAGAAGGGGAGGGGAGGTGGGAGAGAGGGAGGGAAGTAGGGGGGGGGGAGGGAAAAGGAAGAAGGGGAAGTGGGAAAGCAGAAGAGAAGGAGGCAGAGGCATGAAAGGGAGGATAGAGAGTGGGAGAGAGAGAAAGAGAGAGAGAGAGTGTGTGTAACCTTTATATTTTATGTCTGCTGTCATTGTTATTATGTCCATTGAATATTATTTGCATATGTATGCTCTCGCTATTGTACTCTATATAATGCGCTCAACAATATGATTTTTCATCTTTCATGTCATTCTGTTTGTTACATATATATCTTACCACATACACATATATACATATACATAGGTACGGTCCTTGCTTCACCTCTCTGTTCACCTCTCTCTTACGGTCACATCAGACATACCAGTGTTGTTTTGTCCTTCCCTTCGCAAGAGCTATATAATGATGGAACACTTCCTTCATCTTATTCCAATGCCACATGTCACGCACGTGATCCAAACATATCCTAAAGCTTAAGAAATAAATAAGAAAAGAGAACTGTTTTGGTCACGTTCTTCACACCCTTAGCCTTAGAGACGTACTCCAAGACCACGGGGCAATTTGTTAGTATCACGGGGAAACTGCCGAGGAAAAAAAACGACCAGGAGTCCATTTATAGTCGACCCAGCAAGTCAGGGTATAAAGGGTTGACCTAGATTGGCCTCACTTACTCCTGCACTCACCACTACCGGTCACTCACTCCTGCACTCAGCACTACCGGCACTCACACACCCACTCTCCGACGGGGAGCAATAGCTACCGCTCCACCCGCCTCTGCCGTGATACGCCTAACAAGATACGTCCGACAAGCCATCGCTACCCAAGTAAATATCACAAGATCGCGTGTACCGTATGCTCCCAATAAAGGAATCCAGAACTACCAGACTTTGGCTCAAAACCCTTTTGTGAGCACAACCTCACACATGCTACCATTATTCTTGAAGAGATCGCCACAAAGACCTCTATACAGAGAGAGAGAGAGAGAGAGAGAGAGAGAGAGAGAGAGAGAGAGAGAGAGAGCGAGAGAGCGAGAGAGAGAGAGAGAGAGAGAGAGGCAGAGAGTGAGAAAAAAGAGAAAGAGAAAGAGAGATTGAAAAGGGAAGAGAAAGAGAAAGGGGGAGAAATGCAAAACAGTCAAAAGCAGATACTTGAAGAACACGAACAAGTCATGCAAAAGGTAAGAGTGTACATAGAGAAGACGCAAATATTGCCAAGGTACACA
Organism: Penaeus japonicus; assembly: GCF_977035675.1. NCBI lineage: Eukaryota > Metazoa > Arthropoda > Malacostraca > Decapoda > Penaeidae > Penaeus > Penaeus japonicus. The sequence goes on from NW_028234404.1 coordinate 10,732,866, forward strand.
CTAAAGACGGGAAGAGAAGTCAAGATGAATAATGATAAATTCGATAACCATTTAATATGATAACGATAGGATAATGACCAATAAACAAAGGACTGATAATCGATAATGAATAACAATGAAGAAAAAAAAAAATAAAGACGTGAAATACAGCAATCCATAAATATAAACAGAAAGCACATTGCCGCGTGGGTAGCTTAGTAAATTGTTAGATAAGCCCTCATTAAATCAAGGGGACGGACACAAACGTAGCTTTAATGGCTTCATGCTGTAAGAAATAATAATCTCGCATTGTGCAAGAACATTATGTAATAGTTTATTATCGAGGGGACGGGTCTTAATTGGGAGATGCTACCGTCTTTGTCTCGAAGTGATAAAGTCTTTGTAGATACCGAATGGGAGGGATATTCATCATTACTCTGTGATTATAACCAAATTTGGTGACACTAAAAGATTCGAAATTATGAAGAGTCCAGGTAACTGAAATGAATACGTATTAACAGACGAATGTAGATAGGTGTTATTATTGTCGTTATAACTGTTATTATTGTTATTAACCTTCATTATAGCAGTATCATTTCGTTATAATTGTCG
>NW_028234404.1:10778456-10780956 GCF_977035675.1 Penaeus japonicus
ATAAATATATATACATGTATAGTCCAAAAACACCAACAAAACCCCCCAAAAACCATATTACCAAAAATTCACAACAAAAAAAAACATATCAATATACATATAAAACATACATACCAAAGTATATAACATATATATAATATCTATAGTATATAAATAAATATATAAAAATAAATAAAACTATATATATATATATATACTGTGTATATGTATATTTATAAAAGTATATTTATATATATATAAATATATATATATATATATTTTCATAAATTTTTAAATTTACATATTTTTTACAATATACTAAACTTATATTTATATTTTTTTATATATTTATATATATATATATGTATATAGATATATATATATATATATACAATTAAAAATTTAAAAATATAAATATATATATATATATTCATATATATATATATGTAAAAATAAATTCTACATTATACTATAATATATGTAAAAATAAATAATCTATATATATAATATAGTATCAATATATAAATATATCTATATATATAAAAAAATTTTTTTTTTATTATATATATATATATATATGTGTATAAATAAATATATCTAATATCAATCTCTATATCTCTATCTATATACTATATATATATATATATAAAAAAATCTATGCATAAATATATATCTAATCTATATATATATATTTATATAAATATATATATATATATAAATATATAATATATATAAATATAATCTATATATATATGCATAAATAAATATAAGTGAATAAATAAATATATCTATGTAATGTGGAATATATATCTATAAATCTATATATATTCTATATATATAAATATATATCTCTATATATATATCTAAAAATATGTCCATAATCTATATATAAAGATATAATATATATATCTATATAATATATATATTCGTCAATATATAAAACTCTATAGTCTATATAAAATAAATAGAACTTGTGTGTGTGTGTGTATAAACATGCATTCAGCATTTTAAGCCTTGTTGATTTGGATGTTTAGACATATATTTTTCTGCCTTTTACATATATCTGTTCAGTAATTATTTGATATGATTTATTGTGATACTTAACGGCATGATCTTGCAATTATAGTAATTTTACTGTCGATGATCATTCCTCGAAAATGGACCGGTTGTTGTAATTAGGCAGCAAATGAGATATGGAAATTAATTATCCTTCATTACGACGCAACATTAATTAATGATTATTGAATCAATACAAAGTTCTAAATCCTCCTTTCAAAATTGTAACTGACCCAGTCACATTACCGTACCGTTTATTGTTACTCTATTATTCTAGCAATATAATTACTCCTGTAATTAACTATCTAAAGTCAAGGACTCATTACAGTAATCAGCATATCAAGATAAGCTGTTGATTAGATCCTGCATAATCTAGAGCTTTAGGCGTAGTTTTACACCCATATAGGCACTGCTGTTATTATATTCATTAATCTTTGTCGTGAATGCAAGATAGTATGTATATATGAGTATGAATATATGTATATATATGTATGTATGTATATATAATATCTATATAAATATATATATATATAATATATATATATATATATATATAAAAGTCAATATATATGCATATATAAATATATATATAAAATAATATATTTTTATTATATAATTTATATATATATATTATATAGGTATTATATATATATATATATATAAATATAACTATATATATATATATATAATATTATAAATATATAGGAGTCACTGTAGTATATAAAATATAAAAATATATATATATTTTAAATTTATTTAATAAATAAATCATAAAATATATATATATATGCAATATATATAAATTATAATAATATATATATATAATATATTATATATATATATATATATATTATATCAATATATATACATTATGTATATGTATAATATACTATATATAATATATATATATAATATATATATATATATATGTAATATTAAAATATATATATTATAATATATAAAATATTTATATATATAATATATATAATTATATAGCACAGTATATATATACCATCATATATACAAACACACACACACACACACACACACACACACACAGCCACAACACAACACACACACACCCACACCACCCACAAAAAAAAAATATATATATATATATAAGATATATATATATAATATATATATATATATATATATGTATAATATATATATAAATAAATATAAAATTTTTAAAAATTAAAAATATATATATATATATATATATATAAATATAGTGTCTATATAACTATATAATATATATATATATATATAAATATATATTCTATATATGGTATAAATAATATAAATCATAAAAATATTATAGAAATAATATGTATACATATATATATATATATATAATATATATATACAAATAAATATATATAATATAAATATATAAAATATATATACTATATTATAATCTATATAATATACATATCTATAGATATATAATAGTAGATATATA
>NW_028234404.1:10800956-10803456 GCF_977035675.1 Penaeus japonicus
GTAATTTTATTATTTAACATACTTAGTTCTGGGTCTTTTACCAATAGTTAAAAAAGTCCCCTTTACAAATTATGTGATCTAAACAACATTTACAATTTCAGACCCGTGTCAACTGTCATTAATTGTCATTAAACAAATTATATGAAATAGGTCATTTGGAACATTTGTAATAGAGTTATCTATGATTCAAGTTTGGTTACAAGAGGGATTCAAATCCATGATGGCCTATGCTGAATTAACATTTATACAGCGTTCTGCATTGATTTATCAGAAGCATTCAATATAACCAATCATTCACTACTTTTACATGAAGTTAGCCATTATAGTGTCACAGTATCCCAAATTTGTTGAAATCTTACCTATCAAATAGGCAACTTTATGCAAGTCTCAACAGTTGCAAATCTACCCTCTCAGTTTGAAATGGAGTGTCGCAGGATTTGGTCTTGGGTCCCCTGCTCTTAAATACATTCATAAACGTTACTGTTAGTGCTAATGCTTATTTCAGATGTGTCTTGTATGCTGACGATAGTGTATTATATATTTCTGGCGACTCGATAAATGGTGGTGCCACGCAGGTCCAGAATTGGATTTCATGCATTTTTTTTTTTTTTTTTTTTTTTTTTTTTTTGGGGGGGGGGCAATCTTCAACAGATTTTTTTTTTTTTAAAGCATTACAATTCTCTTTACTTGGAAAATCAAATGGTTAGAAGAAAGCATTTTACCAAATTTCTAGGTATAACAAAAGACAATAAAATTGAGCTGGAGAATGGATATTCAGAAAATCTAAAATAAAGCCAATGAACAATGTGGAATTTTATTCAAATCTAAAGATTCCCTAATCATCCACATCTGCCGTATTGCCAGTTATTTTACATTGCAAACTTTGGCTGCACCTCAGAAAAGAGTAATGCGTATCATTGCAGACCCAAATTGATAGGACTACGCTCAAATCACCTTTAAAAGATTGAAAACAAACAAAATGAATAACATAGATATTTACTCGTGCGCAGTTTCTGTGTCCAAATCATTGAATATGAGTGAAATTGGACTATATAGCATACAAAAATCATTCATATTATCTATTAAGGAGTAAAAGTGTGTTACAAGTATCCCATTAAAATTCATCTTAGTCTAATCAATATATCAAACATTACGGAATATCTGTGTGGAATTATTTGCCCTCATGCATAAAATCTTCATATAGTGTAATCATATTGAAATGAAAACCTAATAAATATCTATAATCTTTTGATTGAGTGCCAGTCAAGTGTCTGGTTTAATTTCTTACGGCAATGCGTTTGATATTGATGTCTATGATTATCAGCTCTTGTTTTGTTATCGTATCTCTTATATGTCATTTTTATGAATTCATTAAAACTTGTAGTATGTTGATGTAAGGTCTGTGCTTATAATGTGTTGCTGTATTCTTAATGTAGATTTTCTTTCTTTGTTTTGTAAATTCACAGTGTGTTAATTCTTCGGTTAGTACTCAAAAGCCTTAAAGAGAACAAAATGGATCTCTAAGGGCTTAACCGTATCCCTTACCTAGTATTCCACGCATTCCATTTGCATTACCTGTCGTAAAATGAGTTTTTTTTTTTTTTCATATATTGCATATAACAACAAGCTAGACAAAGCATCGGATTCCAATTAAAATCCCATTCTTCTCCTTCTTTCGATTCCCTCTCCTCTTCTTAATCTTGATTAAATCAAGTAAACTCAAATACTTTACATGAAAACTAAAACCAAAAAAAACTTTAGTTTGCAACATGCATGCAACAATGATAATTCTATTTACCCCGATATTGCAGTTCAGTTTCGAGTTCAGTTCTCGTGCTGATTCCATTAATAAAACGGTTCATTTCATCCTCGTCTTGCAGGCCAGAAAATGTGAAGGGTTATCAATTTCCCTCTATTACTGGATAAAAAAAAAATTGAATTGCATTCGTTGCCAAACCTTTGTTGGAAATGACCAAAATACAAATACGTGTATGTATATGCATACAGACGTACATGCATACAGAGGTACGTTAAAAAAAAATACATGCGTAGGTACATACGTGTGCTATATGTATATTTACATATATGTATATATCTATGTATATCTATATTTATATCAATATCTATATCTACCTATCTACACACACACACACAAACACACACAAGCACACACACAAACACACACACTCATACACACACACACACAATATGTGTGTAGATATGTAGATACATATCTACATATCTCTCTCTCTCTACATATTTCCTAATCCCTTTTGTCTGGGAAGTAAGGGAAACGATTATCATTTTCTTCCGTCTTTGCTTTCTTCACCGTCATGTGTTGCCCGAGTGCCACACTACCCTGGGCTCCCCTTCCCCCCCTCCTCCAGAGAAAGAACATCCTACTCTAGGAGAGAGTAGCAAAGCAGACGAAGACGAAGGCGAAGACGAAGGCGATAACGAAGGCGAAGGCGATAACGAAGGCGAAGACGAAGGTGAAGAA
>NW_028234404.1:10833456-10835956 GCF_977035675.1 Penaeus japonicus
CTCATCCTTCCCCCGCCTCTCTCTTCCAGTCTCCCATTCCCCTTCGTCCCCTCCTTCCTAATCCTAGTCATTTCCTTATCCTTCTCCATCTGCCTCATCCTCTCTTCTCTCTGCCTTTACCCCAACCCTTCACCCTTTAACCTCCTCCTCCTCGTCCTTCCTTTTCTTTACTCTTGTTTTTATCTCTCCCCTTACTCCTCCGTCTCATTCCCCCTTCGTCCTCCCCGGCCCCTCCCACAGCTTCTCCTCCCTCCTTCCGTCCTCCCCGCTCTCTCTCACCCCTTCACCTCCATCCCTTCGTCCTCTCCGCTCCCTCTCATCCCTTCTCTAACCCCCCTCTGTCCTCCCCGCTCTCTCTCTCCCCTTTCTCTTCCCCCCTCCGTCCTCCCCGTTCCCTCTCACACTTTCTCTTCCCCCCTCCGTCCTCCCCGCTCCCTCTCTCCCCTTCTCCTCTCTCCTTCCGTCCTTCCCGCTCCCTCTCACCCCTTCTCTTCCCCCCTTCGTCCTCCCCGCTCCCTCTCATCCCTTCTCTTTCCCCCCCCCCCCTCCGTCCTCCCCGCCACCTCTCTCCACTTCTCCTCCCCCCTTCCTCACCCCCGCCCCCTCTCTCCACTTCTCCTCCCCCCTTCCTCACCCCCGCCCCCTCTCTCCACTTCTCCTCCCCCCTTCCTCACCCCCGCCCCCTCTCTCCACTTCTCCTCCCCCTTCCTCTCCCCCGCCCCCTCTCTCCACTTCTCCTCCCCCCTTCCTCACCCCCGCCCCCCCTCTCCACTCCCCCCCCCCCTTCCTCCCCCCCGCCCCCTCTCTCCACTTCTCCTCCCCCCTTCCTCACCCCCGCCCCCTCTCTCCACTTCTCCTCCCCCTTCCTCTCCCCCGCCCCCTCTCTCCACTTCTCCTCCCCCTTCCTCTCCCCCGCCCCCTCTCACCCCTTCTCCTCACTCCCTTCGTCCTCCCCACCCTTTCTCACCTCTTCTCCTCCCTCCTTTTGTTCTCCCCGCCCCCTCTCTCCACTTCTCCTCACTCCCCCCGTCCTCCCCGCCCCTTCTCACCCCTTCTCCTCCCTTCTTTCGTCCTCTCCGCCCCCTCTCTACACTTCTCCTCCCCCCTTCCTCCTCCCCGCCCCCTCTCTCCCCTTCTCCTCCCTCCCTCCGTCCTCCCCGCCCCCTCTCACCCCTTCTCCTCCCCCACTTCCTCTTGCCCGCCCCCTCTCTCCCTTCCTCCTCCCCCCCTTCCTCTCCCACGCCCCCTCTCTCCCCTTCTCCTCCCTCCCTCCGTCAATCCCTTCTCCTCCCCGCCCCCTCTCACCCCTTCTCCTCCCTCCCTCCGTCCTCCTCGCCCTGTCTCACCCCCGCCACCTTTTTCCACATCATCTATTTCCTCCTTCGCCAACCCACCCGTGTTCACAACAGCAAGGCGAAACAAACATCCCTGTAAAATGACTTCCTTGCACTAAGGTGAACCCCTTAATGTGTGAAACGTGCGCATTTTCTTTCTTCTTGTTTTATTGGATGTATTTTTGCTGCTAGCATCATCATCATCATTATCACCGTCGTAGTAAAGTGTTTATATAATCGATGGTGTTTGTTTGTTTATTTATTTATTTGGTTTGTGAGAAGCGTATCGCGAAAGAAATAAAGACAGATTTTGATATTTGCCTTTATTTGAGTTGCTATATTCTCGCGATCTAAGATGAAATTGCATGATTCATTGGAAATGGAATCCGAAATGGACCTGCAGGAAATTCTTATTTTTTTAAAAATTTGTGGCAGATCTGTGTATTTTGAAACTGGAATCTTGGCCATGATATCATCATCTTCAACATCATCATCATCATCATCATCATCATCATCATCATTATCTTAATCATTATCAATCATCATAATCATCATCATCATCATTATTTCCTCATCTTCATCTTTATCATAATTATGTTTATCATTAATATTTGTCATTATTATTATTTCTATTATTATCACTTTCGTTAGTGACATAACTGTTATACCATTATCATTATTGTGATCATCATAATTACTGCAGTATTATTATCCTCATGTCTATTATTATCATTACTAATACTGATTTTATTGTTGTTTATCAATATCATTTTTGTTCTCCTTATTATTAGCATTATCACTATCTTAATAATCGTTACTATTTCTATCATCAGCGTCATAATTATTGTTAAAGGTATCATTATCATTATTTTCTTTATTGTTATCAACATCATCTTTGCCATTATCATTCTTATTGTTTTTACTTTTAATATTAGTTTCATCATTGCCAATTTCCGTTTTACTACTGTCATTTATACTATCGTTATTATTAACACTATCGCCATTATCCTTATTAGTCTTGTTAGGATCATCACTATTGTCATTTTTGTTGATATCATTGTTACCATCATCATCATTATCATCACTATTACCATTATCATTCCCATTACTGATATCCTTTTTATTATCATTATTATTATAATCACCATAGTATCATAGTATGATGA
>NW_028234404.1:10840956-10843456 GCF_977035675.1 Penaeus japonicus
ACCCCTCTCTCTCTTTCTTCCCCCTTTCTCTCTTTCTCCCCCTCCCACTCTCTCTATTTTTCTCCCCCCCTCCCTCTCTCTCTCTTCCCCCCCCCCCTCTCTCTCTCCCTTCCCTCCCCCTCCCTCCCTCCCTTCCCTCCCCCTCCCTTCCCTCCCCCTCTCTCTCTCTCTCTCTCTCTCTCTCTCTCTCTCTCTCTCTCTCTCTCTCTCTCTCTCTCTCTGTCCCATCCCTCCTTCAAGAGAAACTAAAACACGAACTTACCTTTGTCACCACAGAAACCCAGGAGAATAAAGAGGACGATGTGAGCCGTTCCTATTGGTCGATACATCTTCACGGAAAATGACGTCACGCTGCTGATTGTCTCCAACATAGACGGGAATTTTCCTCATCATATCGAGAAGAAAAGGGTGATGATAATACAGCAGAGTTCCTTCACATTCTTTTGCTACTGTATTTTCGTTGTAGGAAAAAATATAGCTCTGTTTTATTTTTTTTTCTTATAATTATTTCTATTTACACAAATGTACGGATTTTTTCGTTCTTCATTATGTTGTTTTTTTGTGTGTTTGTTTTGTTTTATGTTGATATTTTTTTATTCTTGTTTTTCTATTTCTTCTTTTCACGTTCTTTACAATATCTCGTCCCGACTGTGTGGAAGAACGAACGTCTCATGTTGGCGACGAATCTGAAAAGAAAAGGAATATTTCTGAGTCAAGTAAGCTTTTCATATAAAACACTTATTTAAACAATGTTGAGAATTTAAGTAGCTGGGGTATGAATACATATATATATACATATATATATATATATATATATATATATATATATATATATATATATATATATACATATATATACATATACACACAAACACACACACACACACACACACACACACACACACACACACACATATATATATATATACATATATATATATATATATATATATATATATATATATATATATATATATATATATATATATATATATATATATACATAAATATATAGATATAATATATATTATGTAATAAGATGATATAATATAATATATTCTACAGTATAATACATAACCGCATTACTCATCCAGACCCCATTCATGCATTACAATTGCCAACAAGGAAATTACCATGACAAACTGATAACAATGACAATGATTGGGACCAAAATAGAAGAGAAACAACCCTTCCAAATATATATATATACATCCCCCGATAATATTTCATCACACACAATATGTGAAAATGAAACTGTCATATTCAAACTGATATATTATATTACTGTCCCGCTGTATATTGGGTTTTGATGTCATCGATATATGTAATAATGCATTAGCCTTAATAGGATACTCTCTGATGAATTTTGATCCGGTGGGTTTGATATATTGTTTTTTTTTTTTCTTCGTTTTTTTATGATGTGTGGAAACTGCGAAGGGAATAATGATAATTATAGTGTTAATGATAGCTGTAGTAGCAACTGCAACAAAAACATTAACGATAATGATAGTATTGATAATATCAACAGCAACAACAGCTATGGTAATGATTATGATTAGTGATGATAACAATAACAATTATGATAGTGATGATAGTAATGATAATAATGGTAATAATATTAACGATATTGAAAAAAATATATATATAATAAAAGTCATGATAATGATAATATTAAAGATGTTTTAAATGTTAGTAATATTGATGATAACACTATTAATGGTAATAATGATAATAATAAATAATAATAATAATAATAATAATAATAATAATAATAATAATAATAATAATAATAATAATGATAATAATAATAATGATAATAATAATAATATCAGCAATGGAAGTAATAATGAAATTGATTATAATGATAATGATAGTAATATCCATAATGACACTATTAATAACAGTAATAAATATTGAAATAATAACCTAAATAACGACGATAACCGGGACCATAGTATTATCTTTAATGATAGTAACAAACACAGTAAGAATGATAATGATTATGGTATTGATAAATATGCTGATAACAATTATGATATCATCAATGACTCAACGTCTGTTAACAGCAATGATGATAGTAATACTATCACAACAATGGCAATAGCAAAACTAATGATTGTGGTGAAAATAATGATAATGTTGAAGATGATGATTGTGGTGATGATGATAACGATGATGATGATGATGATGATGATGATGGTGATGATTGTGATGATGATAATAATGATAATGAGGATTATAATTGTGATAAGACGACCGGACAATCTACTAATTTAGGAATGTCCACTACGACATTAAAATATATTACCAAATTCACTGATGTAGTATAATAACAAAGATAAAACAACAACATCAAAACATCAACAAAATAGAACTGACGATGAATGATGTAAAATACATCTGAATGCAATGATAATAATAAGGATGATAATAATAATAATAATAATGATAATGATAACAATAGTAATAACAATAATGATAATAATAAAAATGATAATTA
>NW_028234404.1:10893456-10895956 GCF_977035675.1 Penaeus japonicus
ACTCACTGTCTACACTCACTTACACATACACACTCTCTCTCTATCTATCTCCTCTCTACAAGCTACTCTCTATATCAACTCTCAGTGGTGAGGTTTTGATATCAAGAGTTTTATATTGTATAGTGTTGTGGTGAGTTGTTTGGTCATATTTTGTGTGATATTATATATATTTAAGATTTTTGATATAATATATATATATATATAATATATATTTATATAGAGATATATATATATTACTGATAACACTATCGCACACTTCACTACTCTAAACCAACACACACACACACACACACACACACACACACTCACACATACACACACCACACTCTCACGCACACACTATCATCACACTCTCACACCAATATATATATTTTTAATATTTATATAATTATATATATATATTTTTATAGTGTATATTAATACTTTGTTTATTGTTTTAGGTTTGTTATAGTTGATATATATATATTTTTTTTATATTATAGTCCTGGGTGTGGGTTATTGTATTATGTAGTTTTATTATTTATTTTTTAGATTTTTATTTTATATTTTTATTGTGTGAATATATTTATATACTATATTTTTATTTGTATATTCTTATATTAGTTTATATATTATTATATCATTTAGATACATATATATATTTATCGATAATATTTATATTTTTATATAAAGATATACATTATTTTGAATTTATATATATAGATTTATATCAGATATATATATATATTTATATATAGTTTGTCCAGAGGTGATTAGTCTGATTTTTTATATTATTTATTTATATATTTTAATTTAATTATTTTTAGATTTATATATTTTTTATACATATTTATGTATATAGGTACCATTACCCTGATTTTACTTATACTCATATACTAACACACACTCACACTAACACCACACACACACACAACTGGAAAGTTGTTATATATACATTTATATATATTTAATAAATTTTCTTATATATTTTTATAGATATATTAATATCTTTGATATATTTTCATATATACTTATATATTGTATATATGTATATTTATTTATATATATATATATAATCTATTTTTACATTTTATTGTTTATAGGTATATATATATATATTTTTTAATTATATATATTTTATTATTTTATATATATGTGTGTGTGGGTGTGTGTGTGTTTGGGTGTGTGTGTGTGTTTTGTCGTTGTATGTATGTGTTGTGTGATGTCTCGTGTGGGTTCCTTGTTGTGTGTAAGTATTTACTTATTTTTGTAAATATATTATATATTATATATATTTATAGATAATATTTATATATGTGTGTGAGTGTGATAGTGTGTGTGTGTGTTTGTTTGTGTGTGTGAAAGGTGTGTTGTGGTGGTAGTGATGTGTGTGTGTTGCTGTGTGTGTGTAGGGTATCGTGTGTTGTGTGAGTGTGTGTGTATATTATTTATATAGATATATAGTATATATTTATATTATATAGATTTATATATATTTTTATATATGTATATATATATATATATTTATATATATATATATATATTTATATATGTATCTATCTATCTAATCCTATCTATCTATTCTATTTTTCTTTCTATCTATTTTATTATATATTTATTTTTTAAAATATATATATATATATATATATCTATTATATTTATATATCATGTATGTATATTATATAGATATTTATTTATATATTCATACATTTTATATATATATATATATTTATATATATTTTTATATTTATTTATATATATATATATATGACATTATATATATATTTATTTATTTTATATAGATAGATATACTTTATATTTTATATATAATATTTATAAGCATACACACACATCACACGCATATATCAAAATTCGCTCACAGATAAACGTAAAGGGATTGCATTTTTGACGATCGTGTTCGTTGCTGAGTCACACATGGTTTCGCTCAGATTTTCCCTGTTGTCATCAGCGTGGAGAAGATTGGCTTTTGTGTGGAAGATCTGAGTCTCGTAATCCTCTTACTCAGAAAGAGAAAGAGATAGAATCAGAGCCAGAGACAGATTGATAGATAGTCTTAAATAGATACATACTTATATGTATATAAAAAGAGAAAATGAAATAAGAAATGAAACACACACAAAAATACATGTGTGTGGTTATATATATATTATATATAGTTATATATTATATATATATATAATATCATATAGATTTATATATATATATATAAGAGATATATATAGTTGTTATATTTAATATATATATAATATTATATATATATATTATATATATATGTTATATGTATAATATATATAGATAGTATACAATATAGTATATATATACTTGTATAATATATATATATATTATAATATTATAATATATATTATATAGGGGGGGGGGGGGGGGGGGGGGGGGGGGGGGTGTAAAGGTTGGGGGGGGTGTGTGTTGAATATATTTGCACTTGATATATGTGTGTGTGTGTGTTGGGTTATGTGTGTGTCATATAGTTGCTTTTATACAC
>NW_028234404.1:10930956-10933456 GCF_977035675.1 Penaeus japonicus
TGACATGATATTGCCTTACCCGAGTCTGTTTGATAATGTTGAAGGATAATTTCAACCTTATCCCTGGTGTTATGTTTCTTATATATAATAATCATACTTTATGGTGATGAATATCACATGTTATCTGACTAGTGCTTGATTTAGAAATTTTTCTCTTATTGACCGTAGAGCTCCATAACAAATTAATTACCTTTTTCAACCAAAGGGTATTTGAAGAGCCATGAGAGATCACATTCATATACTACTAAATATGGCATGTTTGCATTTCATCATTGAAAAGTTTAGAATTAATGTCATTGTATAATTCAGCTTCTCTATATTTTCTCTCTGCTACCCTTAGATTAGCTAGAGTGAGAGAGAGTGAGAGGGAGAGAGAGAGAGAGAGAGAGAGAGAGAGAGAGAGGGAGAGAGAGAGAGAGAGAGAGAGACGGAGAGAGAGAGAAAAAAAAAGAGAGAGAACAAACGAGAGAGAGAAACAAACGGAGAAATAGAGAGAGAGAGTATAAGAAAGGGAGAAAGAGAAAGATATAGATAGATATAGATAGACAGATCGATAGATAGATGGAGAGATAGATAGATAGAAAGATAGATATATATAGAGAGAGAGAGAGAAAGAGCAAACGAAAGAGAGAGGGAGAGTAGTAGAAAGGGAGAAAGAGAAAGATAGGTCGATAGATAAATAGATAGATCGATAGATAAATAGAAAGATAGATAGATAGAGAGAGAGAGAGAAAGATAGAATTGAAGAAAGGAAGACAGAAAGATAGATCGATAGATAGATAGAAAGAAAGAGAGAGAGAGAGAGAGAGAGAGAGAGAGAAAGCGCTCCAGTATAAGCAGAACTGATATAAACAGCTTCCCACTTACCTTTCCCCTATTTCCCATATCCATTAGCCAGTTTCCAGCCTTTTCCAATCCCCTACCCCTACCTCTACCCCCCCCCCCACCACCACGATTCCACCTTTCCCATTAGCCTCCCCCATTCTTTCTTACCCCTACATCCACACCCCTTTCCTATTCCCATACCCTGTGCATCATCATCCTACCCCTCCCCCCATCTCTCTTTCTATGTTCCTTCTTCCTCTACTTCTTCCATTCTCTCCCTTATTCCTCTCATTCTCTCTATCTTTCTTTCTTCAATCTTGACTCCTTGTCCTCTCCTCTCTCTTCCTCCTATCTCTCCCCCCTCACCTCTCTCTCTCTCTCTCTCTCTCTCTCTCTCTCTCTCTCTCTCTCTCTCTCTCTCTCTCTCTCTCTCTCTCTTTCCTCTCTCTCTCTCTCTCTCTCTCTCTCTCTCTCTCTCTCTCTCTCTCTCTCTCTCTCTCTCTCTCTCTCTCTCTCTCTCTCTCTCTCTCTCTCTCACACACACACTCACTCACTCTCTTTCTCTCTATATCTATCTATCTATCTATCTATCTATCTCTTTCTCGTGCTCCCAACCCAATTTACTTCCCGCAACAGAGACCGACCACCGCGTCACGCCGTGTCGCAATGGCTCGAGCTCAGAGTGACCGTGTGAAGGGCCATGTTTGACGAATACCTGAGGCTTCCGTCCTGAGCAGAAATCACACGAGAAATTCGTCGTGCGGAAAGCTCGACTGGGTGCCTGGGTGAGGGACAGTGGGAAGGTGAATGAAGGAAGGGAGAAGGAGAAGGGGGAGTGTGCGTGGAGAGAGAGAGATTAAGGGAGAGAAGGAGGGAGAGATAGGGGGAATTGAAAAGACAAATAGATGGAGAGAGATAGGTAGATAGATAGATAGACAGATAGAAAGTGTGTGCGTGTGAAACACACACACACACACACACACACACACACACACACACTGATTGAGATAAAGAGATATATTTAAAAAAATGATAGAGTGAGATTAAGAGAGCGAGAGCGAGAGAGAGAGAGAGAGAGAGAGAGAGAGAGAGAGAGAGAGAGAGAGAGAGAGAGAGAGAGAGAGAGAGAGAGAGAGAGAGAGAGAGAGAGAGAGAGAGAGAGAGAGAGAGAGAGAGAGAGAGAGAGAGAGAGAGAGCACACGTGTCTCGCCGGGGTGGGCGCGATGTGCTAAGACACGCTACACTGATTCAGCCCGAGATTCGCACCGGGAATACACTGCTGCCAATGCAACTCTATGCAAGAGCGGTCGTTCTGCAAAAGATCGTTTCTGACACATTTTGTGAGAGCCATTTTCTCAGGGCCATCATTCCTAGAACGAGGTGTCAGAGTGGTTGCTTAAGGGCCATCTTCGTTATTAGATTGCAGCGAAAGGGGCCACAGGTTGTAGATGATTAACTTGATTTTGACTTGTAAGTTTTCACATACACCCACGAACATACGCACACAAATACGCACGAAGACACACACACACACATGAACAAATACACACAAACACACACGAACAAATACACACGAACAAATACACACGAACACACACACACACACACACAAATACTCGTGAACGCACATACACACATACATACTGTACATACAAACATATGCGCAAGATAATTT
>NW_028234404.1:10960956-10963456 GCF_977035675.1 Penaeus japonicus
TCATTATCAACATAATTTCGACTATTCGTATCACCAGTATCACCACCATCATTATCAGATTGATTATCATTACTATCAACGTTACCATGATAATTTCATCTGCAATAAAAATGTAGATAGATGAATAGATAAAGACACAGTGTCGAATTCATTTTTTCGAGATCATATGTGAACGAAAATCAAAATCGCCCTACTCTTATCTGTCTTGCTCTCCCTCACTTGCATGATCGCAACAGTTGCATTGCACACTTGTTGCTTCTTGCAAGATAAAGGATGTGAGCGTGAACAAAAGACTAACTCCTCCCGGAACCAATAAATATTTCCTCGAAGGTTTTCCCTCTTGTTGTGTTTATGTCTTTTGTTTTATTTTTTTATTCCTTGTTCTATTGTTGTTGTTTTTTCATTATGTTAATGGCGTGTTTTTGTTGTGTTCTTGTTATTCTTGTTTTTTGTTGTCATTCTTTTTGTTGCTGTCGATGATGCTACTTTAATTCTTATATTTATTATTTTACGGATAATAACATTATCATAAGTAGTAGATACGGAAGTAATAGTAGTGATAGTCATAGGAGTGGTAGTAGTAGCAATAGTAGTTAGTAGCAGCGGCAGTAATAGTAGCAGCAGAAGCACCAACATCAGCAGCTGTAGTATTAGTAGTAGAAGAAGTAGTAGCACTAGCAGCAGCATCAACAGCAGTAACAGTAATATTAGTAAAAGTAACAACAATGGCAGCAGCAGTAGTAGTAAAAGTAGTATTAGCTGTAATAGTCGTAGCAGCAGAAATTGTAGTGAAAGTAATATTATTAGTGTTAGGAGTAATATTTGTAGTAGCAGAGATAGTAGTATTAGTAGTAACAGTAGTATCTACAGCAATAGTAATAATAGTAGTAATAGTAGTAGTAGCAGAAATAGTAGTAGTGGTAACGGTAGCAGTAATAGTAATATCAATATCAATAGTAGTAAATTTTCTCGTAGTAGTAGTAGCAACAGATATAGTAGCAGTAGTAATAGTAATAGCAGCAGTAGTAGTAGTAGTATTAATAATAGCAGTGACAGCAGAAGTAGTAGTATCAATAGTAACCATAGAAGTTGTAGTAGTACTAGTAGCGACAGCAGAAATAGCAACATTTGTAATGGTAGCTAGTAGCAACAACAGCAACGGCAGTAGTAGTAGTAGCAACAGTAACAGTACCAATACTAGTAATAGTAGTTGCAATGGCATCAAGGCCAATCAGTAGCCATGGTAATAATAGACTGGAAATGTCAGTTCATCAAGAGAAAATAGATCACGGTACCCACAGCGGCATATAAGTACAGATAATCTAATGATATAACAGGCGCAGGAAAATTCAGATATATAAATGCGGTGATAATTGGTTATATAACTTGCTCTTCTGATCAGATAATTTCCAAATGTAAAAAAAAAAAAAATATCCAGCATATTACTCTACTACGAATGTGCCGTGTAAATATTTGCAGTCTGAGAAATGTAAATATTAATTAAGTAGCGGGAGCTCAGGATGATAAATACAAAATTGATATCTGAATAAAAGGGTTAAGATCCTAATCACGCGTAGCAGATAACGGAGCCCCATGTAGCCAATATATAATTTTTTCACACACGAACTCAAACATCAATTAAATTTCTTCAGAACAGTTTTAGAAATCAAACAGCTGTTTCAAACGCTTGAGATACATTAATGGTATACATTAACGACAGCTAACGGACAATGAACATTCACATTGTCTAATAAAACCAAACGTGGGAAATAGACTTGAGTGGACAACAAGGGATCAATTAAAAAGAAGAGAGATAGATAGATAGATAGATAGATAGAGAGAGAGAGAGAGAGAGAGAGAGAGAGAGAGAGAGAGAGAGAGAGAGAGAAAGGGAAAGAGAGAGAGAGAGAGAGAGAGAGAGAGAGAGAGAGAGAGAGAGAGAGAGAGAGAGAGAGAGAGAGAGAAGAGAAGGGGAAAGAGAGAGAGAGAGAGAGAGAGAGAGAGAGAGAGAGAGAGAGAGAGAGAGAGAGAGAGAGAGAGAGAGAGAGAGAGAGAGAGAGAGAGAGAGAGAGAGAGAGAGAAAGAGAGAGAGAGAGAAAGTGCCAGACAATGAAATAACTAAAAGTAATCCTACCTAATTAATCTCACCATTTTAGACAGAAGATACAGGTTGCACAGGAAACAGAAGCATCGAACTGGTTAACAACCGTGCTAATTAAAGCCAAAGGCATAAAGGAAATCATGGCTATTGTAACCCATAGGTGGTTGGTCAGTGGAAAGTTTACCAAGCCAATGCTCTTGCGGATCTTCCTTTGATGTCAGTCACGCAAGATGGGAGGCTTTGTCAGTTTTTTTCAGAAGCTTGAAATGAATTATTGTTATCATCGTTATTATCATTATCATCATTACCATCATTTTAACTATTATTATTTTTGTTGATTTTATCACTATTGTTATTGTTGCTGTTTGTTGTTATCAATGATCTCATTATCATTATCAT
>NW_028234404.1:10975956-10978456 GCF_977035675.1 Penaeus japonicus
GTCGTTCCGTTGAGGAATAGGTGATTTACCTTGCTTGACCATGCTATTAGTCGGTAAGATCATGCGCCAAATTGAACTCGTCCCGTGGGGAAACGCTGTCGTAGCTCGAGAACAAAGATAAATATGATGAATTATTAGACTATGCTAAGATATTTCAATTGCGTGGCCGAACTCGTCCTTCTGAAATAAGGTGCGGCGTAATAGCCAAGATCGGGGCAACTGAAAGAAATACCATTAATATGTGCATAGCTAATAAAAATGTGGAGGTAGCAAGCCTGGAACGTCTGATAAGTGATAAGCGCGCTGTCTCTGTTTGAGAGAATTAATTGTGACGTCAGGTTGTCAAGATCTCCGTAGGCGCGATGCACCGGAGTGCGAAAAATTAACCCGTAATTCGCGGTTTATTCAATATTGGTACCATAAATACGCGGAATTAGGGTGTGAGATGCATATGCAATGGGCGTCATGCAATGAAGGCCCGATAAGTGAGGTACAGTAGCTAGATAAAGGCAAGGTTAAGCTGAAAAGCTATAAAATATGAAATGATAAGTAAACCTTTTCCTGACTGTCCTAATGAACGTTGCGTTCGTAATATCATAATGAGATATTTGGCGTTCCGATTGACCCATGAAGTGTTTCGAAAGGTCGGAAACTCGGAGAGGCCTATGATGATAACATATATGTTTAATGTTGTCGAAGTCGACAATTGCTTAGAATTAAAAATAATGACAATCATATCATACGATGATCAAAGTTACTTGCAATTAAATAATGAGATATGGAAGTAACAATAATCAATAATGCAATTAAAATGCAAAGGAGAGTCGAATATGACTATACAATGAAATAGGAAGAAAGCAAAGAAACGAACATGCATCTGTCAACATTTCTAGCTAAATGTGATGATAAATCATAATATGAAGTGATGAAACATGTTATGATATGAAATAATTGTCATAGAGATTGTAATGAATTAACAATCATAAGTCCACAAAGTTATAAAAGTGAACAAAATTACCAAAACATATACTGTCGAATGTTGAGAATTATAGAATTTCACAAAGACAGTTTAAATTGTAATTCCAATTATCGGATTACAAGATGACCGAGTGAGGTCAGGAGTGTGACCATTGAACGATTCACAAATGACAAAGTATGTCATGTTACAGGAGATGCAGAAATATAAGTCATGCATTAGAAATACATTACCACATATATGCAGATAATAAAATAAATTAAAATGTAGAGAAAATCATAGTTAAGACACATATATAATTCTTAATATTCGTTAACGATTTTCTTACGAATTCACACGTGCAAGAATGACATAGGATAAGGTCACATACAGAACGCGGTCATAAAGTGAACGAAGGTCACATGTGATGCTAGTTCCCAATATCACACGGTCATGAATTTGACCACAAGGGACAGAATGGTCGCGAGAAAATATAACACATTGTCAAAGTTTAATGTTCAGATTGACCATACGAACGGGTCACGGGTCAAGTGAGGTCAGATGCAAAATACATTTAATTTAATGTATATTAAAGCAAAAAGAAAAGAAATTATATTAAATTCCCATAATAAAGGAACAAATATAATAAATGTTAACTCAAATTGAATTACATTTCTACGAATACATAGTATAAACCATATTCAAGAAAGGAAAGTATGTAAATTCACAAGAAAAATAATCACACGAGATCAAATGACGAATCTGAATCATGTAATTTGATAATATATTTTTGTTCGAAGAAATACGTCATGTTAAATTTCGCATAGGAACGAAAACTTAAGAAAATCACACAGATATTAGAAATTCTATATAAGAAATTTCGAAGTTATTGCCATAAGAATATGATGTGATTTACAGTTATTTACTTAACTAACGCACATAAAAACAAATCATGCATTATACGTAGTAAAATGTAATCGTAATTTCGCACAGATAACGCAGAGCAATTAAGCGTAGAATGATAAAATAAGTAAACGAAACAGTTATTTTATCGGTTTCGTATGAAAGACTAACGTCACACCTTTATGTGAATTTCTACGAGAATACGAATAACGTTGAAACGTTAATAATAACAAACGTAAAATAACATAGAATAATTGTTAAACATTCGTAGCATAGTAAAAAGAACTAATAACGTACATATCGGAAGACACATAAGATAATGATGTGAAATAATACGTTACCGAATGTTAACGAAAAGTTATTTAGTGAAATTAACGAAACTACAAGTTGAAAAAAGAATATCACTAATTAACAAAATGAGAATAGACGAAAAAGCGTGGGAGGGAGGGTGGGGGAATGACGGGGGTGGATTTTATAATAAACAGGGAGAAAAAAATGCAATGGGGAAGGGGGGCAGGGAAACACAGGAGAGACATGTGTCTAGTAACCTTAAAGTGACTTACCTTTTGTTGCTGAGAGAAGAGAAGTAGCTTCACTGCGATTGTCGTGTTCCTCTTAGTGCTGGCGTTATTCACAATCACA
>NW_028234404.1:10983456-10988456 GCF_977035675.1 Penaeus japonicus
GTTATGCATTGATTTGTTTGTCTGTCTATCTGTCACTCCATCTATTTATGTACCTATAGGCGAGTTTGTTTGTTTTTTTTTGTTTGTTTGTTTGTTTCAAATACAAAAAAAAAACGTAATGATGATGATAATAAAAAAATAATAAGATGATAACAAAAGCTCGAAACAAGATAAACCTTAAATAAATCTTAAAAAAAAAAAGTAAAATAAATACGACCTTCGGAAGTGCGGGAAGGATCTCAATTCATATATTTCCTTCCCTCTGGATATCACACCTCCCCCCCCAGCGTAAAAGCTTTCAAGAATGAGTCCACAGAATCTCGTCGAAACACACAAGACATTGAAAAACTCGAACCGTTTTAGATGCAAATGCCGAGGGTAAATCTCGGTAAAACTCACACTATAATGCTGGCTTTTCTCACCTGTCTGTTTTTTCTTCTTCTTTTTCTTTTAATATTTGATCGATTTCACTTAATCTCAATAAAACCAAGACTGTGATCAATGCATTTTCTTCGGTTGATTTTACTTTACTTTATCACCATAGAAACAATAGTATGGTGAATGTTTTTTTTTCCGGGTCGATTTGATCATATCTTGACGAAAACAACAATACAGTGCCGTATGTATATATATATATTTTTTTTTTTTCTTTTCTCTATTGACCTAATTTCTTGTTCTTTTTGTTCTGTTGATGGTGTTCTTTTTTCCTTTTTCTTTCTCTTTTTGTCTTTTTGTTCTTCTATTCCTTTTCGATTTATATATATATATATATATATATATATATATTATATCTATATATAGATATAGATATAGATATATAGATATATGTATATATATATATACATATATATATACATATACATATATATATATATATATATATATATATATATATATATATATATATATATATATATATATATAATATATGTATATTTGCTATATCTTAAATTTCTCCGTCATGTTCCTTCTTTATCATCACTTTCTTTCTATACCCATCTTTATGTTATTTCTTTTTCTTTTTTCTCATTATTTCTTTTAGTCTTTCTCAATCTCCTCACCATTATCATTATCCTTACTATTATTATATTTGCAATTGTTATAATTACCATATTTATAATCATTACTAGTACTTCATTTATTATCATTATTACCATCATCATCATTACTATCATTGTTGTTATCATCATTATCACTCTAACTTCTGTTATATATCTCTCCCCTTTCATATAATCCTTACCGTTCCTAGAATGTACCGTGTCTATAAGGACTCTATAGAGTACTTTATCCACGACTTAATACTATTTGTCACAGTGCCAAGAGAACCAATAACAACCAGGACAATGGGGACTTTCCTTGCCTTTTCCTCACATTCCAATTAGTTCGTATTTCAATGGGTTGTAGTTGGCTAACTTCTCTCCCTTCCTCTCTGGTCTATTGTTATTAGTCATCCTCTCTTTGACACTTTAGTTTTAGCTGTAGGGGTAGTGGTAATTGGGATGATAATATTTTTTTTTTTTATCCTTATCGTTATTTTTGTTATTGTCATTGTTGCTATTAATGTTATTTCTGTCATTGTTGTTATTATTAGTATCATTATAAACATTATCATCATTATTAACATAGTAGTAGTATTACTATTATCATTTTAGTATCATTACTTTCACTATTATCACTATCATTATACCATTATTATCCTATCATTATCATTAGAAGTAGTAGTAGTTGTTGTAGTAGCAGTAGCAGTAGTAGAAGTAGTAGTAGAAGTAGTATTAATAGTAGTAGTAGTAGTAGTATCGTTATCGTTGTAATCATTATCATCATCGACATTATCATCCTTATCATCGTTACTACCATCATCATTAGTAGTCACAATAACGGAATGTAACATCTTCTATATACGATTATCATTAACTTTATCACTTTATTACTACCACTATCATCTATACTGATCTCAATTATTCGTCATTTCTTTTTACCACCATCATATCAACATTTCCGTTGGGATATCGTGGTTATCACTGGAATTATAATCAACATGCTCGTCCTATTGACATTGCTCATTTTATTGAAAAGCATAGACTGTAAATGAGAATGAGTTATATCACAAGGTAATCAACGTTCCTGAATTACTGTATATGCATCAACAGTATTATGTTATTCAGTTTGAGGTTATGTTATCGCTGCGGTAATTATACGTTCATCTGCCTTACGAAATATTCATTTTGATTAATACTTTAAAACGAGTTTTCATTATTGCGTCATCATTATCATTGATATTATTTTTGTTAATATGGTCATCCTCCTTATGATATCTGTTATCATCATTATCATTATTATCATCATTATCATTATTATCATCATTATTATTACATAATCATCATTATCATTATCATTATTAGTACATAATCATCATTATTATTATGGTTATTATTACATAATCATCTTTATCATTATGATTATTATTACATAATCATCATTATTATGATTATTATTACATAATCATCATCATCAATATCATTACTATCTGTACCATCATTATTACTATCATCATTATTATCATTATCAGCATAACAATCGTGATTACTATTCTTATTATCATTACTGTAATCATTATTACCATTAATAATATAATAATTACCATATCCGTATCATCAGCAATTTTACCAAATTGATGATTATCATTATTGTTGTTAGTCTTATCATCCTTATGATATCACCAATATTAATATCATTATTAGTGTTAGTTGCAATAGTAATGGTAGTAGTATCATTACTATTAGTAGAGGTAGTAGCAGTAATAGTGAAGTGACGCATTTTTTTCCGAGTTACCCCTAAACATTATACCGCCCTGTAGATTTCTGTACCATTCCTAACAAGCAGCTAAGTAAGGGTGACCGCGTGTTTACATTAAAACTTTGGCGTCATCTTTGCCCTATTGTTATATGTACTTTTAAATTTTAAATTATAAGACTTTTTATGCCGTCCGTTTATTGTATTCATTCTATGCATATATATTTTTTTAAATCTATATATATATATAGATTTTTTTTTTATTATTGTTTTTATTTTTTTTTATTTTTTTTTTTTCGTTGACATTTCAAGTTACTTGCATAAAAAGGCCCAGTTATTAAAAGTGATTTTTAGATTTTGAATATAACGACACATACATAGAGATAAGTATTTTTTCACACAAAAGTCATGTTCCCAGCACTCTCTAAAAGACTTCCTTTCAACTAAATTAGATCTAACTTATGAAACGGACCGTAACCCCACACCTCTCCCCCTCCTTTCCTCTTCCTCTTTAGTTTCATTTATTCTAGTTCTATGGATTAAATAATTATGATAATTGATAATGGAAAAAATGTTATAAAGTAAGCATAGCGATAATATCGATCAAACTATTTTGAATACTAATGATAACAGTAACAATGGCAATATATCAAGATAATGATTATGATAATAACAATAATCATTACTATATCATTACTAATATCACCGATACTACTGGTATCACATACTGTATTTAATTTGTATTTCCATGTTTATAATTGGTTATGTAAATAATAATACTAACAGAAATCACAGAAGAACTTTCTTAATTTTGACAATCTGAGTTGTTGTTTTTTAAGTCTAAACGAGCTCTGGAGAGGAAGGAAAGTGAGAGAGAGAAATAGACAGAGAGAGAAAGAGAGAGAAAGGGAAGGAGGAGGAGGGGAGAAGAAGAGAAGAGAGAGAGAGAGAAAGGAAAAAAAAAAGTAGAGAGAGAAAGAGAAAGACAGAGAGGGAGGGAGGAAAAGAAGAGGTGGGGAGGGAAGGGGGAAAAGAAGTGGGGAGGGAAGGAGGGGGCTAGATATAGGGTATCAGAAGGACAGGGGGAGGGGGGAGAGGAGGAGGAGGAGGAGGAGGAGGAGGAGGAGTCGACACGGACACCCAACTTCCAGCCTAATTAAAAGTTGTTTAATGAGTGTAAATCGGTTTCAGTCCCACGCTCGGCCAACCCTGAAACTGCAATTACAAAACGCGAAAATGCCGGCCAGAGTTCACTGTAACGTGAGGGTGGTTCGAGAGAGGGTAGGGGGGGATCGGAGGGAGGGGGGGAGAGGGGGAAGCGGAATAGTGGAGGTGGGAGGGGGTGAGGGGGGTGAGGTAGGGGAAGAATGGATAAGGGATAGGGATAGAGAGGGAAGAGGGAGGGGAGGGGTGGGGGGAGGGTGTTGGTATAGAGATTAGAATCGGAAGGGGGGGGGGAGGAGAAGGGACACGGTTCAAGGTGGGAAGGAATGGAGGTAGAGAAAGAATGCGTTTCTCTTTTTCTCTCTTACTTTCTCTTTCTCTCTCTTACTTTCTCTTTCTCTCTCTCTCTCTCTTTCTATCTATCTATCTCTTTCTCTCTTTTCTCTCCCTTTCTATCTCTCTCTATCCTTCTCTTTTTTCTCTCTCTCCCTCTCTCTCTCTCTGACTCACCTCTCTCTCTCTCTGACTCACTCTCTCTCTCTCTCTCTCTCTCTCTCTCTCTCTCTCTCTCTCTCTCTCTCTCTCTCTCTCTCTCTCTCTCTCTCTCTCTCTCTCTCTCTCTCTCTCTCTCTCTCTCTCTCTCTCTCTCTCTCTCTCTCTGTCTCTTTCTCTCGCTCGGTCTCTCTCGCTCTCTCTTTCTCTCTTTCCCTCTCTCATTCCATCTCTCTTTCCCTCTCTCTTTCACTTTCTCTTACTTTCTCTTTCTCTCTCGTAGTTTACACGAGTCCAGGCCTTACTACCGCGTTACCCCGAAGAAGAAGAGAATAAAACAGCGAGTGGTTAAGTAACAACGGGCTTTTGTTTCCGATAATCTCTTGCTGCGGCGCCTCACCACTTAACCCTTCCACTAAGGATAAATAAGCTTTTCGTTAGGAAACGTGTGGAGATTCTCTAACGATGCCGTGGAAATTGGTTTTGTCCGCGCAAAGGAGTCTGGATTATGGTCGCTTTTGCACCGAGATGCCTGGCGAAGAAAACGGACA
>NW_028234404.1:11010956-11015956 GCF_977035675.1 Penaeus japonicus
ATGGATTGAACTATAATTGCAACTACAGTATAAGACAATACAACTACGACTGAGATACCGTACAATACAACTCCAACATATCACTTTACAGCTACGACTAAAATACCATACAATTCAACAACATATCACCATACATCTACGACTGCAGTGCCGTATAATACAACTACAAATAGATTACATTTTAATTACACCTACAATACACTACAACAGGCCGGAGGTCAGAAAGTAACAAAAGGAAGTGTTGATGAATTCAGGCCCCACCAAAAGAAAAGAAAATTAATGAGCTAACTTGGGGGAGTGGCCGACGTAGTGAATGAATAGACAGATACAATGAGATAAGCAAAATCGATAACAAAGGATAACGGAGTCGGAGAGCAGAGGGAGATGGGATAAAAAAAGATGGAGTGAAACATGTCGAGACATGTATATCAGGATGAGATGATCAAAGGGGACATACTAATGTTGACAGATGACGTGATACTGAATAGGTAGATTGTTTCTCTCTCTCTCTCTCTCTCTCTCTCTCTCTCTCTCTCTCTCTCTCTCTCTCTCTCTCTCTCTCTCTCTCTATCTATCTATCTCTCTCTCTTGCTCGCTCGCACTCTCTCTCTCTCTCTCTCTCTCTCTCTCTCTCTCTCTCTCTCTCTCTCTCTCTCTCTCTCTCTCTCTCTCTCTCTCTCTCTCTCTCTCTCTTCTCTCTCTCTCTCTCTCTCTCTCTCTCTCTCTCCTCTCTCTTTTCTCTCTCTCTCTCTCTCTCTCTCTCTCTCTCTCTCTCTCTTCTCTCTTCTCTCTCCTCTCTCCTCTCTCTCTCTTCTCTCTCTCTCTCTCTCTCTCTCTCTCTCTCTCTCTCTCTCTCTCTCTCTCTCTCTCCCTCCCTCTCTCTCTCTCTCTCTCTCTCTTTTTTAAGATGAAATTAGAACGAAGGTGAAGGGGAAGATATATCAACGGTGGGGAAGTTTGATTATGAAGTTATTGAATTATCATTGTAGAAAAGTATGAATGAGATCCATTTCGGTGTTGTCGTCTGATGAGGAGATTAGTCTTACTCGAAACGTCGTGAATATTTTTTTATTTTTTTTATTGATGTTTTTTTTTTTTTTTTTTTTTTTGGTGTGTGTGTGTGTATGTGTGTGTGTGTGTGTGTGTGTGTGTGTGTGTGTGTGTGTGTGTGTTTTCATTTCACTGTTCGTTGTTCACGCCTTACTGTTTTTGTTATTTTACTTGTATAGATGAGAGTGACTAATTCCTCTTTCCAAGATACGTGATTAACACAAACAAGAAGACAGCATATAAAGTGTGTTTAGTGATGAAATGTAACACGTTAATAAAGGAGTAATAAACCGTGACGTTTCAAGTTACCGTATTCTCATCAGAATTAAACTAGAATTCACGTAACTCTGATAAAGAGATGTGATATGGAAATTCTGATTATAATTCTTGCATTGCATTTTTTTTTACAATGAACTCGCTTCGAAATACCATGTACAAAAGTATGTTGCAGACAGAAGGCTGTCTCTTATTAATGGCGAAAAATCAACATAGCGTCCATACGCTCTAGTAAAAAAAAAAAAAAAGAAAGAAAAAAAAACGCACGGGCAATAAAAGTAAGCATAAAGTAAAAAAAAAAAAGTAAGAGAGAGAATATAAAGATGTAATAGTTACAAGCAAGAAGAGAGGGACTGAAAATTATCTAAGGCCTCTTCATATTTCTTAGACAGGAGGGAAGCCACTACTGACATACGCAGTGCCGGGAAGGCAGAAGTAGCAAGAGTGTTTAGAAAGATCTAGAAAAGGTTTAATATCTGACCTGGATGTAGAGGTGTAGCGGAACATTAGAGCAGTGCCGTTCAAAGTACAGCACGTGCCTGAACGAGAGCCGCAGGCTGGCAGTCTGCGGCGCATTTCCGGGAGAGAAAAACACACTGGTATAATTTAGATCTATTTTCAATGTGTCAGTTGTCGTCATATGAATTATCATTATATTTCAGGCGTACATCAGTATTAGCGTGTATGGTCGAAAGATATTTGATAATATGTCATATATGAATTAACTGTTCTTGTCATGTTGAAAAAAAGCCTGACGGTCCGCGACAGTTTATTCAAATACTTTAAGTAAACCGCATTAAGGGATAGGTAGTGACATATATGCACGTCGGAACTGTGCAACCATGTATATCCAAACCTAATGATGGGCGATGAAACAATCACTTGTTGATACAAATGATGTGTCCTTCTGTCTCACAGGTTGGCTTCCCCTATTGTGTTTCCATTCTCTTGTGTAGTTACTGTATTCAGGGACGAAATATAAACAATATCTAAGGAGCCTTTGACGATGAGAGAAGGGACGTATCAGAAGTTTGATCTCATCGGTCGTAACAAGCGTTTGTAGAAAATCTTGAGAAAATGAGATGCAAAAAAAAAAAAGGAGAAGGGAAGGGTATATTAGAAGATATAAGGAGACACCTAAATAAAATCAAAGCAATTTACACATGTCGTGTGGGTTTAAAGACACGGTAGGATGCACTGGGAAATGTGGGTGTAAAGTATAATATATATCCCATATGTGTCACAGAGTTATGATGCAAACGCTATTTACGTTGGCAAGTTATGATGCAAATGCCATGTGTGTCCATAAATAATGAAGCGTGTGTTATATGTCCCACCTGTATTGCAGACAGATAGACACCATTCACTCGAGTCTCATTGCAGAAAATAACAACAACAACAACAACACTAAAGTTAAAAATATATATCGAATTAAGAACCCGTGTCGTGTAATATCAGCTTGCAGTGTGTGACCAGAGAATACCAGCCAAGTTAAAGCAGAAAGCTTACGGCCTTGTGAGGTAACGCAGCGGCTAAAAATAATAGACCTAGTGGCAATGCCGATGAAGAAGGGTGTCAGAGAGAAGGCTGGATAACACGTGAGGCAAATGAGATGGTTTGGCGAATTCACGAGCGAGAGATAGAATGAGAAATGAGGCGATCCGAGGAATAAAAAAGGTAAGGCGATTGTTGTTGTTCTTGTTTTTGTTCCAATGGATATCGTCATCATCGTGAAGATTATTGTCATCATTATTATATTGTGGTTAGTAGCATCATCATTATTTATATTTCATTATTATCATAATTGTTAATATTATTGTCATCATCATCATCATCTTCACCATCATCACCACCATAATACTCATCATCACCACCTACCACCATTCATCACCCACCGCCACCTACCACCACTTATCACCCACCATCACCTACCACCATCCACCATCCCCACCATCCCCACCACCATCACCACCACCACCTACCACCACTCATCACCATCCCCACCACCTACCCCCACCATCCCCACTCACCTACCACCACCTACCACCACTCATCACCATCCTCACCACCATCACCACCACCATCCTCACAGGAAATGATTCGCTTCCCAATAAAGGCCAGGCTCTCGATCGAGTAAGATGCGGTAGCGAGTGTGAGGCCATTCAGAACCGGTAAGCGGATCGTAGGAATTACTCGTGTTAATGAGTATTGCTATTATGAGGGTTATAATGGATACTCTCATCATTGCTGTTTATTGCAGGGTGTTGTTTTCGTTGTTGTGGATGGTGGTTTGGTTGTTTTGTTGTTGGTTTCTCGTGGTTTTGTTGTTATTGTGGATGTCATGATTGAAATATTAGTTTATGTTATCTTGATTATCGGTATCTTTGTTACTTTCATCATCTTATTGTGTTTTGTTTTGTTTTTATTATGAAGATTGTTGTTGTTACTGTTATTATTGTTCCTAATATTATTGTTAGCATTATCATTATTATCATTGTTATCCTTATCTTCTCATCACGTCATCAGTCCTCCTCCTCCTCCTCCTCCTCATCATCATCATCATCATCATCATCATCATCATCATCATCACCATCATCCTCATCTCCGTGTAAAAATCAAAATCCTATCATCATCATTATCGTTACAGTAATTTTAACTATCATGATGATAACGGTAATCTTTATCATGATCATAATCATCACTACGGCTATCAATATTGCAATCACCCAACTTGGGACAATTTCCCTCTTGAACGTAATTGAATAATGGAACAATAAGATGAATACATAAATGTGTGGTGAATAACAACACTAATTTATTCATTCACAGAGACGTAGTCAGTCTCGCGTGAAATGTAGAAAGATCCCTCACGTCTTTTGTGTTTTTGTATATTTTTGTTTCTCATTACTTTACCTGTTCTCTTTTGTTTTGATTCTTCTTATTTTCTTTGGAGTTTCTTTGGATTCTTGATTGTGTTTTGGGGTTTTCTCTCTTTCTCTCTCTTTCTCTTTCTTTCTTTCTTTCTCTCTCTCTTTCTATCGTTCTCTCTCTCTTTCTCTCTCTTTCTCTTTCTTTCTTTCTTTCTCTCTCTCTTTCTATCGTTCTCTCTCTCTTTCTCTTTCTCTTTCTCTTTCTCTTTCTCTCTCTCTCTCTCTCTCTCTCTCTCTCTCTCTCTCTCTCTCTCTCTCTCTGTCTCCCACCCTCACCCCCCCCATTCCTCTCAACCTACCGAACTTTCACATCAATCCTTCCTCTCTCTCTCTCTCTCTCTCTCTCTCTCTCTCTCTCTCTCTCTCTCTCTCTCTCTCTCTCTCTCTCTCTCTCTCTCTCTCTCTCTCACTCACTTACTCCTTCTCCCTCTCTCTATGTATCTATCTCTATCTCTATCTATCACCTCTCTCTCTCTCTCTCTCTCTCTCTCTCTCTCTCTCTCTCTCTCTCTCTCTCTCTCTCTCTCTCTCTCTCTCTCTCTCTCTCTCTCTCTCTCTCTCTCTCTCTCTCTCTTCTCTCGCCCTCTCTCACTCTCTCCTCTCGCCTTCTCACTCTATCTCTCTCTATCTCCTCTCTCTCTCTCTCTCTCTCTCTCTCTCTCTCTCTCTCTCTCTCTCTCTCTCTCTCTCTCTCTCTCTCTCTCTCTCTCTCTCTCTCTCTCTCTCTCTCACTCACTCTTTCTC
>NW_028234404.1:11045956-11048456 GCF_977035675.1 Penaeus japonicus
ACTAACCTAACTAAAAAACAACTAACCTAACCAATAACCTAACTAACTAACTCTAACTACTAACTAACGCCTCACCTCCCTAATACCAAACCTATACCTAACTACCTCAATACACTACCTAACCATAACCTACTAACTAAATAACCTAACTAACTAACTAACCCTAACTACTAACTAACTCCCTAACCTCATCACCAATAACCTAACTAACCTACCAACTATAAACTAACCTACTACCTAACGCGCTAACCTAATAAAGTCTAACCTACACTCAACCTAACTAACACTAACTAGAACTAACCTAACCATAACCTATACCTATAACCTAACCTAACCTACCACAACTACCGCCTAATACATTCCCCTCACTAACTAACCCTAATGAATAACTACTAAACTAACTAACCTAACTACCTCACCCTACATAAACTAACCTCAACACCTAAACCCCATAACCTGACACTAAATAACCTAAAAATAAACAACTCCCCCTAACCTTAACTAACTAACCTAACCTCACTAACTAACCTACAGTACTAATAACTAACCTAACCTAAACTAACCCTAAACCCTACTATAACCTACACACTAACCTAACTAACACTAACTTAACCAAATACAACTAAAATAACCTAACTAATAACTCCCCTAATAACCTAACCCTAACATAACCTACTACCTGAAACCTACTAAATATTTACCTAACTACATATAACTCATCCCTAACTACTAACTAACAAACTAACTAACCAACAACCTCTGAAGGCCTAACTAACTAACCTAACAACGCTAAACTTACTAACCTAAACGAACTAACTAACCTAACCTAACCCTCAACTATTAACTAACTAATAACTAACCCAACCTAACAAACCTTAACTAACCTAACCTAACTAACCTAATAACCTAACTACTAAAACTAACCTAACCAACCTAAACCTAACTACCTAACCTAACCTAACCTAAAACTAATCCTACCTCTACTAACCTACTAATAATAACTAAACTATCCCAAACCTACCTAAACTAACCTCCTAACCCGTAGATAATCTAACATACCTAACCAAACCAAACCTTACCTAACCTAACCTAACTACACCTAACTAATAACTAACCTAACTTACGAACCAACCTAACTAACCTACCTCATAATAACTCAACCTAACTTGACCTTAACTAACATAAACCTACCTAACTAACTAACCTCTAACCTATAACTAAATAAACATATCCTATAACTAACCTAACTAACACTAACTAACCTTAAATCTACTTTTGCTTTTCAAAATGTTGTGAAAAACATTAACTTAAAAAAATAATAATAGTAATAATGGTAGAATTATGATAATAATGTCAACTATGATGTAGATGATAATACTGAGTAATGATAATGATCACTATAATGAAAATGATATCAGAAATAATAATGATAACAATACTGATAATAATTTTGATGACAATGCCAATAATGGCGGTAATGTTAAGATGAAAAAAAGAATGATGATATTTTAAATAAAATAACGATAATGATGGTCATAATAAGTCCTCCCATAATTACCCCCTTGAATAAACATTTGAGTAAAATCATTAAGAAATAAATAAAAGAAAAAGAAAAAAATATTTTACAAATTTCTTTTTGTCCTTTCTTCCACTGTTGAAAGGGATTAATGCCATAACTACACGTTTGAATAGGCCATGCGAATATCTTAACACTTGAATAGTGTTAGGGGCTTTGTTGTTTCGTGTACCGTGGGTTTGCCTCGGGGTAATTCGGGGTGTACTCACTGCATTATTAAACATTGTTTTACAGCTGATAAAGGAAGGAAGTTCTATTTTGTAGGCATGTTTATGTGTAGAGAGGGGAGAGGATATGTGTCAAAGGCCTGAATATGTGCATGTGCTTGTGGAAGGTGCGTGCGTGTGTGCGTTGTGTGTGTGTGTGTATGTGTGTGGAATAGTATGGTTATTATATATCAACATCCATTGGCTGTTTACTAGTGAAAGTGCATGATCTAACGAAGAGCAGACCAAAACACAAGCATGAAGAATCGGAACCCCGTGACGTCATTCTGCGAAATCGGTAAAATAGAAAATGGATTGAGCGATATTTGAACACTAACTAATAAAATATGATGACGGGTACTGCTGATGATTTGGATAACTGGATCCGGGTCCTCGGAGCATCTGGATTAGAAGATAAATCAGCAGTTTTTTTTTTTTTTTCTCTCTCTCTCTCTCTTTTTCCTGGACAGGAAGTGAATCGACCTGTATTTATTTATGGCCGTGTAAAAACGTGGGAAAAAATCGTTAAGATCCCGGAATTAGATGAAATGCTCCTTGAGCTAGGTTCAGACATGTTGTTGAGACAACGATAAAATCACAACAGAAGGATAATGAGAGAAGGAGAGGTAGAGAGAAATGGAGAAAGTGGGTCTGCGTGCTTCGGGAACTCCAGGGGCAAAGTCTGCAGAAGATTCAAGCTGACAGAGTTGGCACTGGA
>NW_028234404.1:11085956-11088456 GCF_977035675.1 Penaeus japonicus
TGGAATCTTTCCTTCATACTGTTCCTCCTCTTCATCCATCTTTCTCTCTCTCTCTCTCTCTCTCTCTCTCTCTCTCTCTCTCTCTCTCTCTCTCTCTCTCTCTCTCTCTCTCTCTCTCTCTCTCTCTCTCTCTCTCTCTTCTCTCTTTACCTTCCATTCCTTTTGCTTCTGCTCTTTCTCCCCTTCCGCTCTAGTCTAACTCCTCCTTGTCCTCCTCTTCTCTCTCCTCCTCCACCTCTTCTTTCCCTTCTTTCTCTTCTTTCTCCTCTCCTTCCTCTCGCTCTCCTTCGTCTTCCTCCTCCTCCTCCTCAACATCCTCCTCCTCTTCTCCTTCCTCCTACTCCTCCTCTTCCCCTTTTCTCTTCCTCCTCCTCCTACTCCTACTCCTCCTCCTCCCTCGCCCTCTTCCTCTTTCCCTACTCTTCCTCCACCTCTTCTTTTTTCCGCCCTCTCCCTCTCTACCTCCTCTTCCTCCTCTTCCTCCTCTTCCCCCACCCCCACCCCCCGCCCTCTACCCTCTTCCTCTTCCTCCTCATCCTCTTCCTCATCCTCTTCCTCATCCTCCTCTTCTTTTTCCTTCCTAACTGGAGGATCAAGTCAAGGCCCGTCATTATTTACTCTTAACTTCACAGCAGGCAATCGGATTAAGGAACTGATAAAAGAAATCTTAATGGGTTGCTTTTTACGCTTTCTTTTGTTTTTCTTCATTTCCTTTTTTTCTTTCTTTCTTTCTTTCTTTCTTACTTCTTTTCCCTGTGGTCGTTGTCTTTATTGATTTGGTTGTTTCTGTTATTGTCATCATGTTTGTTGTCAGTAACATTATTTCTATCATTATTGTTAATTTGATGATCTTTTTCGTCATAGTTATTATCATCATTATCAAATTCATAATCAGTAGTATTATGATTATGATTTCCCTTATTGTGCTGTCATTTTTATATATTCGCATTGCTATTTTTATTACAATTACTGTTATTATTATCATTAACATTAACATCATTATTATTGACATTATTATCACTACAAATACTATTACTATTATCATCAGTAATCACTATTATTATTAATATCATCATTATTATCATTCTCTTTATTATCATGATACTTATCATTTTTCTTTCTTTCTTTTAGATTATTATCATCATTGTTATTATTATCATTATCTTCTATTACTGATATCACTATTGTTATTATCAATATCATTATTATTATCATGAATATTATTATAGTTATTATTATCATTGTTATCCTTATTATCATTATTACAGATGTTATCATTATCATCATTTTTATTATTATCATTCTCATCAGTATTATTATTATCATTACTATTATCATTATCATTGTTATCATTTTTTCTTTATTATTGATATTGTTATCATCACTACTATTTTCATTAATGTCATTATCATAATTACTACTGTCACTATTATTATAATCATTGTTATTATCATCATTGTTATCTTTTCATTTTCATCATTATCATCATAACTGTCATCTTAGTTATTAACGTTATCATCATTAATATTCTAATAATCCTCCTCATCAGCATCAACACCACCCTTATCATTATCATTATCGCCATCACCATTATTATCATCATCTTGTTTTTCCTCTTCACCTATCATTTTTATTGTTGTTATTGTTATCATTATCGTTGTCATTACCATTACTATTATCATTATTGTTGCCATCATTACGCTATCATTAAAACTATCATTATTTCATCATTATCATTATATCTATTTTTGTTAGCATTATCATAACTATTATTATCATGATTGTTATGAATTATCATCATTATTATGATAATGGTATTGATTTCATTGCCATCATGCTTATCATTATCATTATAAATACAATGGAATAGTAATAATGACAGGAATTATATCAATAACAATATTGATAGCAGTAATATTCATTGTTATCATTATCATTATCATTATTTTCAAAATCATGATCAGTATTATTATATCTATCATATCATTTGATTGTGTTATCATCATCATTATCCTTATTATAACTATCTTTTTTATCATTATCATTATTATCAGTATCATCATCATCATTATTATCCTTATCAGCCTTATCATCATCATCATCCTCTTAATTGTTAATATCACTTGGTAATCAAAGGAATCATGATGATAAGAATGATAGTGATGATATTGATGAAAATGATATAAAGATAATAATGATAACGATAGCAATGATAATAATAACAGTATAAACTATCAGCATTGTTATATTAATTATTGTTATTGTTACTATTACTAATACTATTGTCACCATTATCATTACAATAATTATCGACATTATGATCGTCATTACATTACATAATTTATTACTATTTTGTCATTGTCATTATCCTCACTGCCATTATCATTATGATTTATGAAATGAATTTTATTATCGTGTAATTATTATCATAATTATCATTATTATTATAATTTTCATTATGACCATTGTTATTATCATCATCATTATTCAAGTTATTGTC
>NW_028234404.1:11100956-11105956 GCF_977035675.1 Penaeus japonicus
CCTTCAGCTCCGAACCAGTTAAGATCAGGCGAGCATCCGTTCCCTGATAGCGCTCGGGCCTTCCTTGTGGAGGCCATCAGGACTCTTCAACACCGATTCTACGAACTTCGGAACGAGCTCGAGGGCGACCTCCTGCCCCATGAGTTGGTTCTTCAACTACAACAAGAAGACCAAGCTCAACGAGCCAAACACAAAGCGAAATTGCAACGGATATGCAACAAGAGCAGATGGACGAAATCTGGACGGAATGACCTGTTAAGGAACTTATCAAGTAGACCTCTTACGCAGAACGAGAAAGAAGCATTATCTCTCGGTCTTAAATTCAGCACCGGTCAGGACAGCAGGGATTTAATCGACTGTGTATTTTTGAGAAAGACCTTCGTCGAAACGCTTCAAATATATCTCTTGCGTGTTTAGATATTCATTCTCATCCAGAACTCTCTTCTACATTTGTCGCTATGAACTCTGTCCATACCAAGTGATATCATTCGGCCCAATTTTATCCGAAGATGGCAGGGCATTCTTGTGCTTGAAAAAGAAGTAATGAATATCGCTGATGCTTAGAATAGGCTACACGATACTGATTATTATCATTACCATTATTGTTGGTTGTATTTTGATCATAATTAGTAAATGATGATCATTGTTACCCATATCATGATTGGTCATATAATACACCCCGGAGAGATCACACATCAACCCGGAGAATGTTCGCAGAGGTTATCTGCAGCTCTTATATATTGAGTAGAAGAGGCTTAGACCCTATCTGAGTGTTCTTCAGAGGCATTCGAACCTCTTTAGTGTTGATACCTGAACCCAATGATTTTTTGGGGGGAGGCACCCGAACCCCATAGGACTTTTTGAAGGTTCTTGCGAGGCATCTGAACCTCTTGAGCGTTGAGAGGTAGACGTTTGAACCTCATTAGTGGAGATTGGC
Source organism: Penaeus japonicus (assembly GCF_977035675.1). Taxonomy (NCBI): domain Eukaryota; kingdom Metazoa; phylum Arthropoda; class Malacostraca; order Decapoda; family Penaeidae; genus Penaeus; species Penaeus japonicus. The sequence continues at coordinate 11,101,894 of NW_028234404.1, forward strand.
AAGCATCACGACCTCCCTGATGTTTTAAAACGCTTGACTCTTCTTTCGTGCAATAGTGCGAATCTTAGAGTATATGCAAATTACCTCTCCTCCACTAACGATTAGTATTGAATAGATACTCGGCGAAGCAAGGTAGTCCCTTTGTGTCTATGTCACTCACCAGTATCATTCTCATTTACCTTATCTTAATATCGTCTTGAATCTGGTCTTCTTTCTTGTTCACATTGTCTCCCTTGCCTTTATGAATCTATTTTATTTCTTCTTCTTTCTATAATCTACTACTTTCCGCTACACTTCTTTCTTTCGTTCTCATCGTTCTTATACTCATTCGTCTTTTCCCTTTCAAATTTTTCTTCTTTTTTTTCTCCTCTTCCCTTTTCTTTATTCTCAGTTCACAGCCTTCTCTACTCTTTAAGAATATTTTCGAGAATCCCCTCCCCATAGTCCTTTCCCCTTACTTCTGTTTCCCCCTTTTCCCCGCCCGCTCCTAATAATCATTATCACAAATATCAAATTACGTTTCTAGTCCACCGCGCTTTAGACAACCCCTCATATATGCGGGTAGTTAAGAGAGAGGAGACAAGGGAGGGAGGGCAGTAGAGAGGGAGAGAGAGGAGAGGGAGAGAGAAAGAGAGAGAGAGATGGGTGAAATGAGGGCGGCAGAGATAGAGAGGAGAGGGGCAGGGTAAGAGGGAGAGGGGGGAAGGGAGGGCGAGAGAGAGAGAGAGAGCGAGAGAGAGAGAGAGAGAGAGAGAGAGAGAGAGAGAGAGAGAGAGAGAGAGAGAGAGAGAGAGAAGAGGGAAAGAGAGAGAGAGAGAGAGAGAGAGAGAGAGAGAGAGAGAGAGAGAGAGAAGAGGGGAACAGAAAGAGAGAGAGAGAGAGAGAGAGAGAGAGAGAGAGGTGAGGGTGTGAGTGAGTGTGAGATGACGTACAAATGAGAAAGAGAAGATAGAATAGCGAAATATACATATGTACATAGAAAACTAGATACAGACAGACAGGTATCGAGATAAGCTTACAAGCGGACAAAGATAGGATGAGAGTAAGGCAAAATGTACATAGCCTAAAGATACGATGGATAGATGAATAGATAACCTCATAGATAGAAAGTCTCTTTGATGATAGAAGGAATGAAGGAATAATTATTCGAGGCATGATACAAGAGCATCAGAAAAATATTTAATTTTGATTAATGGAATTAACTGAAAGAAAAGTTCCGACACACTGAAACGCTCACAGGCTGGATAATGGTGAATTACTTAACATGACATTTAATCTGTAAATAAATGATAGGTATTAATGTTTGCTATAACACAGAAAGAGAGATAGGGAGAACGGGGAGCAAAATGACAGAGAGAGATGGAGAAAGGGAGTGAGAAAGAAACAATGAATCAAGGGAAACGAAATAACAAAATAACTGAGGGACAGAAGGGAAGTGTGACTGATACATTAGCACAATAATAAAAAACAACTGTAATATACAAATAAAAAAAAAAAATGTGGATTACAAATTCACGGATTATCAAATTCCCTGAAGTTTAATACATATTTGCTGTTGCATTTTTGTGGTTGGGGGAAGAGGATGAAATGCTTTCATTATATTGTAACTCGTAAATGTATATTAGTATTTGGCTAATCAGGGGAACATAATATAACAAAAATATAGAGAACGCGAACGATTCAAGAGTAAAAGATAGATAGATACACTGAGAAATAGATATATAATGGGAGAAGGACAAACAGATAGCCAAGGGAAGAGAGAGAGAGAGAGAGAGAGAGAGAGAGAGAGAGAGAGAGAGAGAGAGAGAGAGAGAGAGAGAGAGAGAGAGAGAAATAGTCAGACAGACAAATTTTCAGACAAACAGACACACAGAGTCAAGGATAAAGAAACTCTAGATTTACCCACACCTTCACATCTTTTTCACTTACCCTCTTCTTCATTGTCTTCTACCTCCATTTACTTCCTTTTTCCCTCCCGAGAAGTGTGCCAAAGCTTTCAAATCTCACCTTTACTTCCCTTAACATCCGACAACAAACATTAAGAAAGGACAGGGATGATAAAAAAAAGCTGTAAGAGAGGAATCCAAGCCGCTAATGAAAAAGTTTCTTTTGTTTAAAGAAGAAGAAGGAGAAGAAGAAGAAGAAGAAGAAGAAGAAGAAGAAGGAGAGGAGGAGAAGAAGATAGGAAGAAAACCCAGGCCGCTAATAAAACAAGTTCTTTGGTTTAAAAGAATGTTGATGGGAAAGGAGGAGGAGAAAAACAGTAAGAAGATGAAGAATGCGAAGGAAAAGAAGAAACGAAAAGAAAAAATGGAAAGAGAAAGAAGATAAAACAAGAACGGAGAAAAATAGAAATAAGAAGGAAACATAAAAATAAGAAGAGATATAAAAAGGAAAAGAAGAAGACAAACAAAAAGAAGAAATAGAAAAACAGAGAAGGAAGCGAATGTAAAAAGAAGGCTAAATAATTTTGAATTAAATACTCTGCATTATGATTAATTTAGCACTTCCTCTTGTTTTCAGATTATGGTATAATAATTCTATATTCATTATCCATTCCTGTCAATATCAACATTAATATTATAATCGCCATTATCTTCATCAATCAGTTATTTTGAGTACCGTCATCAATAAGGTTATCAATATTGTCATTTCCATTATCATTAGCAATATTGTTGTTATTGTTGATACTGTTATTCTCACTATTACAAGTATCACCATTATTATCATTGTTATTATCCTCATTATTGTTATCAATGTCATTATCCTCATCATTGTTATCATTGTCATTATCCTCATCATTGTTATCATTGTCATTATCCTCATCATTCTTTTCCTTTTTATTATCATTATTATTATAAATGGTTTCATTAGTATCATTATCATTGAAAATACTTATTTATTATCATTGTCATTAATACTGTTGTTGTTGTATTCTGTTGTTTTGTTGTTATTATTATCATCATAAATACTACTATCTTTCTTGATTATAATTGTCATTGATATCATTATCATTCTTATTATTTTTATTATTAGTAGTAGTAGTAGTAGTAGCAGTAGTAGAAGTAGTAGTAGTAGTAGTGGTAGTATCATTATTATCATAATCATCCTTGTTATCATTATTATCATTATCATTATCTTTTTATTATCATTACTATTATTACCATTATTATTATTATTATTATTTCCATTATCATCGTTATTATTTTCATTACTATCATTAATATTATCATTATCTTTATAATGATTATGATAATTATTATCATCACTATCATTATCCCCATTATCATCCTTTTTGCTTTTAGTACCCGTATCATCACTACCTTGGCAATGTAATCGATACTTAGAATATTATTATCATTGATAATTTTTTTTTTTTTTATCTTCTTCATTACCGTTTCAATCTTTGCAATCAGTTTCATCAGGGTCATTACTATCATTACACCATCGTCATCATTTATATCATCAATATCATCCTACATCATACCATCATCATCGTAGTTATCCTTACTACTGTTGTGAAGATTAATAATCACTTCCTAGATGCATCGATTGTGTGTGTCTCTAGCTTTTTTATGAAGTCTAAGTTTTAAGATTTGATGAAATTTCTCTCGGGAATGGATATCATAAACCTTTATTAGGTGATAATATAGATTTACGAAGCATTGGCACCATTATTCATAAGTCGTTATTATAAGAATGCATCATATATTTTGATATTAGAATCTTTCATGGAACATGCATCCTTTTCTTTTGGTTTTCTCGTTAAAAATTCCTCTTTAATACAATTTAGAAATACATATGATTACGCTCATATATACATGCATATAAACACGTACACATATACACTCATACATTTATGCATACGTAAACATATGTGTGTGAGATCCACACACACACACACAGACACAAAACACACACACACAGACACACACACACACACACACGCACACACACACACATACACACACACATACACACACACACACACACACACGCACACACACATAGATAGATAGATAGATAGATAGGTTGATTGATAGATAGATAGATACATAGATTG
>NW_028234404.1:11123456-11128456 GCF_977035675.1 Penaeus japonicus
TCCAGGCGACTTTGAGACAAATTTCAGTGTTTATGGCTTTCCAAAGATAATTCACATATACAAAAAAAAACTTTAAAAGGCTCATGTTTGTGCTTAGAACAACCATAGTAGACGGAGTAGAAACACACAAGAAATATCGTACTGGTTACTAAAGCCTTTAATCATCGGAGCGACAGAGCTGGTTAGATAAATGTAAATAGAATCACACTGGCCATATGCTGCCCGTGCATACGTTTATCATACTAAAATGTCCCGTGTTGAAAACTTTGGGTTGTCAGTCGCTATAGCCATTGGCCTTGTGTATTTCTGAACAATCTTTTGGAAGTGTGTGTTTTTTTGTTTTTTTTGTTGATGATCTAGTGATGTTAGGGGATGTTGTGATATACAGTCATAAATGCTTATACAAACACACACACAGACACACACAGACACACACATACATATGCATATATGTATATATATATATATATATATATATATATATATATATATATATATATATATATATATATATATATATTTATATATGTATATATACATATATATATATATATATATGTATATATATATATTATATATACATATATATACATATATATATACCTTCTCATATATATATATATATATATATATATATATATATACATATACATATATATATATATATCTGTATCTATATATATACATATGTATACATATATATATATATATATAATATATGTATTCATATATATATATATAAACATGTATATCTATCTATCTATCTATCTATATATATATATATATATATATATATATATATATATATATATATATATATTTACATATATATATATATATATATATATATATATATAGATATATATATATATGTGTGTGTGTATGTGTGTGTGTGTGTGTGTGTTGAGATGAGCGTGTGCGTGTGTAGGTGTATGTTGAGAGCCTCAATTCAAAATATCTCGAATAAATAAGGGAAGAAAAATATCCCCACAAGTTTTTCACTCCCTTTGACTTTCCTTCTTTTATCACTAATTCTTCAAATGAAGGTTTCCAACCCCTACGCCCAGGGGAGACCTCAGCATCCAAGAAACCAGAGATTTCATCAAAGGAACAGTGTAAGAATGACACTTTTCCTCCTTCTAAAGATCAGCTGTTGATCCAAGAACTTTCTCGTCCTCCCACCTCCAGCCTTCTAACTCATCACAAAGCAATCTGTCTCTCACACTATTCCTTCGGGATGTTTTTTTTTTTTTTCTATTGTATGGATGGAGTGATGAGATGAGGAGGTGGGTAGCTAGAGAGGTAGGAGAATAAAGATGATAGCTGGTCAAATGGAAAGTTTCAGTAATTCATTTTAATAAGATAAATGGTTATGATATATATATATATATATATATATATATATATATATATATATATATATATATGTGTGTGTGTGTGTGTGTGTGTGTGTGTGTGTGTGTGTGTGTGTGTGTGTGTGTGTGTATCATAACCATTCATCTTATCAAAATGAATTACTGAAGCTTTCTATTTGACCAGCTATTCATTACCTTTCCCCCCCCCCCCCCCATCCCCTATCATCTTCATGTCTCCCCTCACCGCCTCCTTCTCTCCTTTCCCCTTTCCTATCAACTCATCCCTTAATCCTCCTCCGCATCCCCCTCCCCCTCCGCAATACCTCACCCCCCCCCCTCCACAACCCTCTAACCCACAACCCCTTCCCACTCTCCCTCACATTCCCTTCCCTCCCCCACAACACCCTCCGTCCACCAGAAGCCCCTCCACCCCTCCCTCCCCCACAAGCCCCTCCCTCACTCCCTCCCTCCCCCATAATCTCAACCCTCCCCCTTTCTCCCTCCCCTACAATCCCTTCCTTCTCCTTCAACCCCCTACCCCCACCTCTATCCCCACCCCTACCCCCACCCCCGCCACCCCCCTTTAAGTGGTTTCGGCCCAGCGGTGCGGGTTCATAATTAGAGAGACCTTTCCGTCGAGGAGGAAGGCGCGAAGTCTGAATTAAAGCCAACGTTTCCATCGGGAAAAGAGTTCATTCTCTTTTTCCCTTTCTCTCTTTCTTTCTTTCTTTCTTTCTCTTTCTCTCTCTTTCTCTCTCTATCTATCTATCTCTCTCTCACTGTCTTTCACACTCTCTCTCTCTCTCTCTCTTTCTGTCTAATTTCTCTCTCTTTCTCTCTCTCTCTCCCTCTCTCTCTCTCTTCCACTTATTCTCCCTCTCTCTCTCTCTCTCTCATATTCTCTCTCTCTCTCTCTCTCTCTCATACTCTCTCTCTCTCTCGTACTCTCTCTCTCTCATACTCTCTCTCTCTCGTACTCTCTCTCTCTCTCTTCCACTTATTCTCCCTCTCTCTCTCTCTCTCATATTCTCTCTCTCTCATACTCTCTCTCTCTCGTACTCTCTCTCTCTTATACTCTCTCTCTCTCTCTTTCCTTTTCATTATCCCCCAGTTTATGCACCGGGGAAATGAAAAGCTTGAAAGAATGAAAATATCTAATCAAGGTGACGTGCGGGAATGTCGATGTGTGTGGAGTGACGGGCCAGGATGAGGTTGTGGCAGGAGGCTTTGGGGGGAGTTTGCGTGTGTGTGTGTGTTTGTGTGTGCGTGTGTGTGTGTTTGCGTGTGTGTGTGTGTGTATGTGTTTGTGTGTGTGTGTGTTTGTTTGTGTGTGTGTTTGTGTGTGTATGTGAGTGTGTGTGTGTGTGTTTGTGTGTTTTTGGGTGTGTGTTTGCGTGTGTGTGTGTGTGTTTGTGGAAGGGGAGGGGGTGATTGGTGACAGAGAGAGGCCTGTTTTCAAAGTAAATATAAAAAAAATGAATCTACGGATTGGAATTCCAATGTTTCAGTCATATATAGATGAAATGCTTTCAGGATTTCTGGAGTTCCTTTTTATCAATCCCATTGATTATAGACACACGTACACATTATTACATAAATGCACACATATATGTACAAATACATACATATATATATAAATATAGAAATGTATTTACATACACACACACACACACACACACACACATATATATATATATATATATATATATATATATATATATAGAGAGAGAGAGAGAGAGAGAGAGAGAGAGAGAGAGAGAGAGAGAGAGAGAGAGAGAGAGAGAGAGAAAGAAAGAGAGAGAGAGAAATATATATATATATATATATATATATATATATATATATATATATATATATATATATATATACATATATTCACACACACGCACACACACATATATGAAACAAACTTACCCTCTCCCTCTCTCCCTCTCTCCCTCTCTCCCTCTCGCCGTCGACCTGATCCCGATTAGATATTTTCAATTAACTCCGAGGAGACGCGAATCGGAATCTTAGGTCAGGGAGTTTGAGACCGAACGAGACTCTTTTTCCTTCTTTTTTACTCTTCTTCTTTCTCTTATTTTTTCTTTCTTTCTTTCCTTTTTTTATCCTTCTTCCTTCTTTTTTACTCTTCTTCTTTCTCTTATTTTTTCTTTCTTTCTTTCCTTCTTTTTATCATTTCTTTAATTCTTCATTTTCTGCAATGGTAGGGATGTCCCGTAGAGTTTTCGTCCTTTTTTCTTTCTCAAACGGTATTACGTTTAACTCTGTTGCTTTCCGTTGCAGTTTTTGATCGTATATGAGATTAGAAAAGAAGTTTCGTTGGATTTGCTTTCCTTTTTTCTTTTATATGTTTCTTTTTCTTTATTTTTATTTTTATTTTTAATCTTATTTATTTATTTTCCTTTTTTTTGAGGGGTAGAGTGAATAAAAAGATATAAAAAAAACTACATAAGCCTATCTTTCTATTTCAACGATGCTGATAATGACAGTAAAATGCTATGCACAAAAAGTGAAAAAAAAAGTATTTTCGTAATTTTTAAGATAATATTATCATATACTATCCGCATATTAATAATATATATCAGGATTATCCTCATCAGAGCACTAAGATTATTGATATCTGGATTAATTATAATTGCAACAATCATAGCCATACTAAGAATAATGCATGAAACACCTTTATTTATTTTCGTCACTACTGTTATCATTGTTGGTAATGTTATAATGATGATAATAATCACAACAACAACTATTTATGTTAACGATGATATTGGTTTTAATAATCATAGCGATATTCATGATGATAATGTTGGTAATACTGAAAATGATAACGGCAATAACATGATTCTGATAATGATCAGATTGATAATGATGACAAAGATTATAATGATAATGATAAGAGTAATAACAATAGTGATATAAGGATATTAATAAGAATAACAGTAATGATGGTGAAATGATCATGATAACAATTATAAGAATAAGAGTAACAATGGGGGTGCTAATGTTAATGATTATAACAATAATGATAATTAAAACAACAGTAATGATAACAACCATTAAGATAGTAATATAAAACATTAAGATAGTAATATAAGATGCTAATAAAATGATGATGATAACAACAATAACAATGATAATGATAGGAATGACAATAATGATAATAATGATTATGCTGATGACAATAACTAAAACAACGATAATAACAATAATGATAATAATAGTAATACCAATAATATTAACAATAAGGATAATGATATTGGTGATGATGGTAATGATGATGATTATTAAAACAATAATGGTAATGATACTAGTGACAGTAATAACAATAGTAATATTGGTGATAAGTACTGTAGTAATAAAAATAACACTATTGATAATAACGATGATGATGATGATAAAGATGTTGACAATGATATCAGTTATCGTGCTACTGATAATAATAATAATAATGAGAATAATAATACCAATGATTATTATGATAATAATGATATCAGTAATGAAAATAATAATGATAATGACAATGACACTAATCCTGATAAAGATATTCATGAGTATAACAAAAGTACTAATTGTATTGAATGTAATAACAATGATAAAAAAATCATGATATTAATAATAATGATATTGATAATGATGATA
>NW_028234404.1:11140956-11143456 GCF_977035675.1 Penaeus japonicus
TATATATATATATATATATATATATGTGTGTGTGTGTGTGTGTGTGTGTGTGTGTGTGTGTGTGTGTGTGTGTGTGTGTGTGTCTGTGTGCATATTTGTGTGTGTGTGTGCATGTATATATATATATATATATATATATATATATATATATATATATATATTATATATATATATATATATACACACATATATATATATATATATATATATATATATATATATATATATATATATATATATATGAATATACCAAGAGGAATCCATAAATCAGAACGAAAGAAAATACCGGCCTCGGAAGCCCTAAATTCCGCCGCCCAAAACAAACGCCTCTCGCGCGGGGGATGAGAACACCATATATACGCCACGTCTCAGAAGGGCAAGAGGAGTTAATGTCTCTTACTAATGGAGGTTTTACTCGTTTTACGCGTTTTACTCGTGTTACTTCTGACGCTCTGACGGAGGAGCTTCCCGTCCCTTCTGACGCTCGTCTTTGTATCCTTCAGGAGTGTCGGTGTGAAGGTACTCTTGGAGAGAGAGAAAAAGAGAGAGAGAAAAAAAGAGGGAGAGAAATAGAGAGAGAGAGAATCGTCTTTATGTCCTTCATTAGCTTCGATGTGAAGGTACTTTTGAAGAGTTTAGAGAAGGAAAGAAAGAGAAAGTGAGTGAAGGTAATGATGATAATCAGAACAGCAATGAAAGTAACTTTGTTAACATTAATAATAATAACAGTTGTTGTAACGATGATTATCATAAAACCATTAACTATGGTAATGACGATTTTGTATGGAGATAGTAGTTATGATGCTGAATTTGATCATAAGGATAGCAATAATACCAATAGCTTTAATAACGAAAATGATAGTAAAGATAATAATGATGATATTGATAACAGTAATGATAGCATTAGTGGTAATAATCAACCACTACATGCATCACAAAGACACAACGAAACCACACATCGTCATCAGCGTGTGTTCAAAAAACTACTAACAAGAACATTTATATCTCGCTACGTGTTTACACTTGTCGAGCTTTCCCGTGAAAAAGAAAAACAACTTATACTCATATACTTGGTAGATAAAACTAAGGGAGAGAAAGGGGAGTGAGGGCTGGGAGAGGAGGAGATGGAGAGCGAAAGGGGAGTAGAAAAGGGGGGATAGAGGGAAGAATACGGAACAGGGGATGGATATATGTGAGGGGAATCGGAGAGGAAAAGAGGAGTGAATGGGGAATGGGGAAAGAAGAGAAGGAGAAAAGAAAAGACGGAAAGGAAGGGGACTGGGGAGATGCAGAGGAAAAAGACAGGGGAGAAGGGAAGATAACGGGGGAGGTAAAGCGTATAGTGAAGGAGAGAAAACACCTAATGGTATATTTCTTTACCATGTGGCTTCTACGTGCACGGAGAACTTCCTCTGTATTTCACCTTCTGCCAAGATCAGCAAGTTGAGACTCTCATCTCGCGGCGTCCGACAGATATCACAAACTTTGGCAAGATTTAACTAATCCCATTTGTTCCGGGCAAACCCCAAACTTGATTTAACTCTTAATACGGTGAAAGTAGAGGAGACTTTGCCCGGAATCTTAAGAGCGTCTCGAAAGAAGTGAGGTTTTGCAAAACGGACGGCCGTGCTTTGCCTCCCGTCTCTCTCTCTCTCTTCCCTCTCTCTTCTCCTCTTTCTCTCTCATTTTCTCTCTCTCTCATCTCCTCACTTTCTCTCTCTTCCCCCTCTCCTCTCTTTCTCTCCTCTCCTCTCTCTCCTCTTCACTCTCTCTCTCTCTGTCTCATTTTCTCTCTCTTTCTCTTCCCTCTCCTCTCTCTCTCTATCTCCTCTCCCCTCTCCTCTCTCTCTCTATCACCTTTCCCCTCTCCTCTCTCTCTCTATCTCCTCTCCCCTCTCTCGCCCTATCCTCTCCTCACTCTTTCTCTGTCTCTCTTTCTCTCTCTCCCTCTCTCCCTTTTTCTCTCTACATCTCTCTCGTTCTCTTTCTCTCACTCTCACTCTCTCTCTTTCTCTCTCTCTCGTTCTCTTTCTCTCTCTCTCTTTCTCTCTCCCTCTCTCTCACCCTCTCTCTAACTCCTTCTCATTCTCTCCTCTCTCCTTTTCTCTCCTTTCTCCCTCTCTCCTTCTCTCTCCCCCTTTCTCCTCTCTCTCTCCTCTGTCTCCTCTCTCTCCCTTTTCTCTTTCTTTCTTTTCTTTCTCTTTCTCTCTCTGTCTCTCTCTCTCTCTATATATATATAGACATATATGTATATGTATTTATATATATGTATATATATATGTATATATGTCTATATATATACATATATATGCATATATATATTTACATGTATATGTATATTTATATGTATATATAGTATATGTATATATATGTATTTATATATATATGTATCTATACATATATATACATATGCATATATATATGTGTGTCTATATATATGCCGATATCTTTTCTCTCTCTACATATATCTATCGATCTACCTATTTAGCTCTTTTCTCTC
>NW_028234404.1:11190956-11198456 GCF_977035675.1 Penaeus japonicus
TAATAATACCAACACCAGCTATGATAACAATAACTGCAACAACATTACGAGCAGTGTTGTCGCATCTGAGTTGTTGAAACGGGCTTGGTAACAGCTATCCCGCGTGCTGAAAAATGGAGTGTGGGGCCGTGGAGTTTCGCGGCTTTAACAGTCTCACTTGAGAATTGTCTTTACAAATTTTAACCAGTGGCACGCTTGCCATCTTTTTTTCTTTTTTTTTTTTTTTTTTTGCTTGTTTGTTTGTTCTATTCATATATTCATTTATCTCCTTTTTATGCTATGCCTATCTATCTATTGATCTGTCTGTTTATTTTTTTATCAATCTATCTATTAGGTTAAATCTCTATCTATCTATTCACCTATTTTCTCTGTCTATCTATCTGTTTATCTATCTCTTTCTCTCTCTCTAACTATCTATATATCTTTCATTATCTCTCTCTCTCTCTCTCTCTCTCTCTCTCTCTCTCTCTCTCTCTCTCTCTCTCTCTCTCTCTCTCTCTCTCTCTCTCTCTCTTACTCTCACTCACGCCCTTTTTTTCTTTTCTGACGTTATTCAAAGGGCGTATTTTACACTTTGTATGGGGAATATTGATATGCCGCTACATTCTCGTCCGTCCATTATATGCGAAGTAGACTTCTTTCCAAGAATTACCCAGAAAGGTTGTCTCCATTCGTTCTTACTTCATACTTCGTGCTTCATCCTCAACTCCATCCTTGTGCTTATCCTCTTCACACCTTCTGTCTTTACAAATGTACCTCCTTGCTGCATTTCAGTGTGCGAGTTATTCTTCACAGTTTTTCTTATTGTCGTTTCTTGTGTTTGCTCTGTGTCTAGTGGCTTGTTATGGAAGAGAGGAAAAAAGAGAGAGGAGCGGGGAGGGAGAGAGGGCGGAAGAGAGGCGGGGAGGAGGGAGAGAGAGAGAGAGAGATGGAGGCGGGGAGACTGAGAGTGAAATAGACCCCCCCTCCTTAAAAGAAAGAGCTTAAAGCTTACTTAGTGACTTGAGTTTCACTGACCAATCAGCATCCGTTCTCTCCAACCAATCACAGGTCTGGGATACTTATCTCCAAGCTAATAGGAAATCCACTGTACACAAACAAGAAGAGTTTTCGTCCCTTCGTTAATATATCCTGCACATTTTGGAATAGTTTGCCTTCGTGTGTGGCCAGAACACGGTGGAATTACAACTTTGAATTATTCAATTATTTATATATTTTTCCGTATGTTGTTTTGCTTTTGCTTCTTCTTCTTCTTTTTTTTTTTTTTTTCTTTTTTTTTTGTGACGCTTATAGTTCTCTCTCCTAGTGTTTCAAACAAAAGCCTAAAACTTAGCTGAGAAGTTTCAGTTATGTTCTCGTTAAATAAGATAATTTTATGCATTGTTTCTGTTTCTGTATCCGGATTATTTTTTTTCAATGATCCCTAATATTTCTTCTTATTTTTTCGTATTCTAATTCAACAGTCTGCTGAATTATCCTAACGACTCTTTCGTAAATAAACGAAAATTAATGGCTAAACTAACTGTAAAATGCATCACTCTGAATACAGTGTAAGATGAACGGGTAATTTCAGTGACTTGTTTACCACTCTGTTCGCAGAAACTGTTTGGAAATATTCTCCTATCTTTTTTAATTTTTGTATTTTTGCGTAAAGGCTTATCTCATTTTTCCAGGAATGCTCTGAAAGTTGTGCATTCATCTTACGCAGATTTACTTGATTATGTGACAGTATGTATATATTATCACTCGCCCTACTGACTCCCGGCTTTGTTCTGTCGAGGATGTGTGTGTACGTGTGTGTGTGTGTGTGTGTGTGTGTGTGTGTGTGTTTGTGTACAGATAGATTGATGGATAGAGAAATATGTATATATATATATATATATATATATATATATATATATATATATATATATATATATATATATATATATATATTGGTGAGTGTGTGTGTATTGTGTGTGTGTGTGTATGTGTGTTTGTGTGTGTGTGTGTGTGGTGTGTGTGTTGATGTGTGTGTGTATATATATAATATATATATATATACATATACATATATATATATATATATATATATATATATATATATATGTAGTGTGTGTGTGTGTGTGTGTTGTGTGTGTTGTGTGTGTGTGTGTGTGTGTGTGTGTGTGTGTGTGTGTGTGATGGATGTGAAATGTGTTGTGTGTGTACATATATATATATAGAGAAGATATATGTGTATATATATATATATATATATATATATATTATAATATATATATAATATATATATATATATATATATATATATATATATATACACACACACACACACACACACACACACATATATATATACCATATATATGTACAGATAGATTGATGGATAGAGAAATAGCAAGATCGGTAGATAAGTAGATAGACAGACAGACAGATAGACAGATACAAAGAGAAGTAAAACGCAGAGGAAGGAGGAGACAGGCGAAGGCGAAGAAGACCAGGAGCAAGTCCGAGCCATAACTAATTGAAATTCACGTAAAACTCGAAGCCCCAACGACCGTATATAAGACAAGGGGCGTAACCTTCCCCGCTTTAACTTCACAGAATATGAACTCCAGTGACAGAGTGTTTTATTCCTCTATTTCTCATTAAAGTTTTCAACGCAAAAATCATACCAGATTTTTTTTTTTTTTTTTTTCTCTCTCTTTTTTTTTTTTTTTTTTTAGGAATGTTGGGGATGAATGGGTAGGTTTGAAATTTGAGGTATTATCGTGGTGAATGAATCATTTAAGTTTGCTATTGTCCCTGGAGAATTACTCTTATTGTCATTGCCTTTTGCTTTACCAAGATAGACTGCGTTGGTATCTTTACATTAATAAAGTACTTCCCCGTGTCAACCACCTATATAAAACATGAAATATTTTACATATGAAATACATTTCCAAATCTTTTGCTGTCTGTTTCGCATGTGTGTGTGTGTGCCTGTGTGTGTGTGTGTCTGTGTGTGTGTGTGTGTGTGTGTGTGTGTGTGTGTGTGTGTGTGTGTGTGTGTGTGTGTCTGTGTGTGCGTGTGTGTCTGTACGTATGTGTGTGTGTGTGTGTGTGTGTGTGTGTGTGTGTGTCTGTGTGTGTATATCTGTGTGCGCGTGTGTGTCTGTACGTATATATGTGTGTGTATGTGTGTGTGTGTCTGTGTGTGTGTGTGCACTCAAAAGCTTTATCTATTCCACTTTACCTCCTTTGTCGTAAAACCATTTATATCCCTTTTATATCGACCTCAATCTTCCTTCTTCTTTTACTCTCCTTTTACCCTTCACTTTACCAATGTTTTCCTCTTGCTTTTATTTCTTTTTGTTTTTCTTCTTTCTCCTCCTATTCCCAATCTTCTCTTTCTTCTCTTCCTCCCTTCTGTTTCAATTTCCTTCGTCTTTTGTCTTTCTTTCTTTTTCTTTTTCTCTTTCTTTGTCTTTTTCTTCTTTTTCCATCTCTCATTTATCTTTGCAATTGCTATTTTTCTTTTTCATTTCTCATTTCTTTCGTCATTCATCTTGTTTTCGTAATGTTCTTATTTATCTTTGTTTTGTTTGTTTTTTTGGGGGGGGCATATTTTTCTTTCTTTCTATCTTATTTTTATTACTTATTTTATTTACTTTTCTCTCTTTACTCTTCTATTTCTGCTATCTTTATACTTATCTTCTGTTTCTTTTTCTCTTTTTTCTCTTCTTTTCTATTTTTCTTTCGTTTTATATATTATCTTATTTTCCTTCCTATTTATTTTTCTCTTTTCTGTCCCCTTTCCTTAGTTTTTATTTTACATATATTTCTTGTTCCTTTTATTGTCTTTCTTTTTTTTTTCTTTTTTTCTTGACGTATCTCGCTTTCTCTCGTCTTTCCTTTCCTTCTCCTCTCTCATGCTTTCACTCTTCGCCCTTCCCCTGTTCCTTCTTCTGTCTCCTCCTCTTCTATTTCCACCTCTTCGTTTCCTTTCGTACTCCCTTCCTCTTATGTCTTCCCTTTTCTCCTCTCCCCTCTTCATAATCTATTATCTGTCTTCCATCTTTCCCATTTTTCTGATGATTTTCTCTATCTTATTCCCCCCTTTTTTTAATTTTCTTCTTATTTCTTATCTACCACATCCACTTTTCATCTTTCCTTCCTCCTCTTCCTCCTCTCCCTCCTTTTTCTCCGTTTTCTCATCTTTCTCCGTTTCCTCCTCTTTCTCCGTTTCCTCCTCTTTCTCCGTTTCCTCCTCTTTCTCTGTTTCTCCTCTTTCTCCGTTTCCCCCTCTTTCTCCATTTCCTCATCTTTCTCTGTTTCCTCCTCTTTCTCTGTTTCTCCTCTTTCTCCATTTCCTCCTCTTTCTCCGTTTACTCCTCTTTCTCCGTTTCCTTCTCTTTTTCTGTTTCCATCGATTTCGCCATTACCTCCTATTTCTCCGTTTCCTACTCTTTCTCAGTTTCCTCATCTTTTTCCGTTTCCTCCTCTTTCACCATTTCCTCATCTTTTTCTGTTCCCTTTCTTTCTCCGTTTCCTCCTCTCTCTCCGGTTTTTCCTCTTTCACCATTTCCTCCACTTTCCCTCCTTTCTCCTTTTCTCCTTTCCTACTCTTTTCCTCCTCTTTCCCCTTCTTTCTTCCTCCTTTTCCTCCCGTTTCCTCCTTTCCTCCTCTTTCTCTTTCTCTTCCTTTCCTCCGTTCCTCCATTTCCTTCCTCCTTCCTTCCTCCACCCTCTTCTCCTTTTCCTCTTCCTCCGTTTGCTCATTTTTCTCTGTTTTCTCCTCTTTCTCTGTTTTCTCCTCTTTCTCATCTTTCTCATCTTTCTCCCCTTTCTCCTCTTTCACCTCTTTCTTCCTTGTCATCATCCTTTCAAAACTAAGACTTGGATTTCTTTAATTTTGGACGGAAATGAAAGACTCAAATGCATTTATGTGATTGATTTGCAAATTTAGAAAAAGAAAAAGGGGAAGAATGGGGAGAGAAAGAGAGAGAGAGGGGTGAGGGAGAAATGGGGGTGAGGAAGAGAGGGGGAGTGGGGGAGAAGAAGGGAGAAAGGGGGAGAGAGAGAGAGAGAGAGAGAGAGGGAAGGAGGGAGAGGGAGAGGGAGAAAGAGAGAGAGAGAGAGAGAGAGAGAGAGAGAGAGAGAGAGAGAGAGAAAGCGAAAGAGAAAAAGAGAGATGAGAGAGATTTTCATTTTTTTAAAGGAAAACAAAGCAAATAAGCTCCAGTAACATCCAAACAAGAAAAAAACAAAAACATAACGAAAAAAAACAACAACAAAGGAACAAAAAGTGAAAATAGCCCCTAAAAAGGTAAAGAAGAAAAACCCAAAAACACACACACAAAAAAAAAAGAGATAGAAAAGTGATAGAACTAAAAGTATTTACGTTACTGTTAATGAAGTCCCTATCCAACCGGAAGGAAAACAGATCTCCAAGACATAATATCCCCCTTTCCGTCATCAAAGAGGAAAACCTGGGTCGACCTTTTCCGCCCTCCAGAACGAACAAGACATTAAAGTTGACCTCAGATGAAGGCAAGAATCTCTGTACTATTGTTATATTTAGACACGCTCCGTTGGGAGATCGAGCATGGCGATGCTGCGGTCTCGGTGTTGAGAAAACGGGGGTTGACTTCTTGTCTTTTCTTTCTCTCACTTTCTCTCACTTTCTCACTTTTTTTTCTTTCTCTCTTTCTTTCTGTGTTTCTCGGCTTCTTTCTTTCGTTCTTTATCTTTCTTTGTTTCTCTATTTTTCTGTCTTTCTCACATTCTTTTCTTTTCTCGCACTTTCTCTCTCTCTCTCTCTCTCTCTCTCTCTCTCTCTTTCTTTCTCTCTTCCCATTTTCTTTCTCTATTTCTTTCTTTTTCTCTCTTATCCCTCTCTCTTTCTCTCTCTCTCTTTTTATTCTGTTCCTTTCTCTCTTTTTTCTTACTTCTACTCTCTCTCTCTCTTTTTACCTCTCTATCTCTTTCTCTCTCTCTCTCTCTCTCTCTCTCTTTTTCTCTCTTCTCTCTCTCTCTCTCTCTCTCTCTCTCTCTCTCTCTCTCTCTCTCTCTCTCTCTCTCTCTCTCTCTCTCTCTCTCTCTCTCTCTCTCTCTCTCTCTCTCTCTCTCTCTCTCTTTCTTTCTTCTTCTTATTATTATTCTTATTCTTATTCTATCAATCTTTCATTTTCTTTTTGCCTTTTTCATTCTTTTCACTGTTTTCTAGGGAAGGGGTGTTAAGGGTAGATGGTTTTACAGTGTTTTCTTCGGGGGACCATATCTGACTGGCTGATTCATGCGTTACTTCTCAAATACTGTGTGTGGTTGTTTACTGGTGTGTGCATTTGTATATGAGTGTTTTCCCCTGCGAAGATACATATTTATTCGTATATGTATATTTCTATTACCAGATGTATTATTGTACATGTATGTTTATGTTGATACACGCGTGATTGTTTTAGCACTTGTGTCACTGTATTGTATGCGGCGTGTACGTATGTGGATGCTTGTTAAGTTATATGTATGTTTGTGTTTGTACATGCGCATGTGTGTTTGTGTTTATTTGTTTTTATTATTATTTTTTATATGTTTTGTGTGTGTGTGTGTGTGTTTTTGTTCTTGCATGCATATTTGTACATATGACATTGGGCCTATGCCTATGTGTTAGTACAAATGTCTTTATATTTGTGCATTTCTTTATTTGCTTGCATGTTTTTACTTATACTGCGATTACGTATATGTACTTATATTGGTACACATTTGTGTTTGTATTGTTATACATTCGTCCATGTTCATATTAATAATTATGAGTTCATGATCGTCTTTGTACATCTTCATAAGTGCCTGGACATGCACGTGTTCCCATGAGTGCCTCATGATCCAATATAGCTTTTTTCTCACTATCCTTTAATGAAAGTCTTGATAGGTATTAAAGACCAAAGTTTCCTCAGAAATGGCTGTTACAATCGGCTTTGTGTCAGCTTATAACGCAGAAGGCAGAAAGAAAGTGAAGGAGAGGGTGTTAAAGAAAGAAAAAGAAAGGAGTTGAGGGACGAGAGAAAAAGAAGGAAAGAGAGAGAGAGAGAGAGAGAGAGAGAGAGAGAGAGAGAGAGAGAGAGAGAGAGAGATGGAGAGAGGGAAATTCAAAGAGAGAGAGAGAGAGAGATTAGAAAAGGGGAAAATGAGCAGAAGAGATACGGAATCGAAGATAAGGAGAGAGAGAGAAACAGATAGAGAGAGGGGATGAGGGGAGAGAAAGACAAAAAGAGAGAGAGAGAGAGAGGTGAGTTATTATTAGGAGACACAGATTAATACAAAGAGAGATGGAGGATGGGGAAAGGGAGGAGAGGAAATAAATGAGGCCGAAGAGAAAGAAAAGGGGAGTAAGAAACAGGAAGAAGGAGGCAGAGAAGAGATAAAAAGCTCCCAGGAGAGAAAATGAAAATGAAGGAAGGAAAAACGGAGAGAGAATGGCAGAAAGATAACCACTAAGACAGTAGACAGAAGAAGGAAGATATTGAAAGAGAAAGAAATATGAGG
>NW_028234404.1:11210956-11218456 GCF_977035675.1 Penaeus japonicus
CTTCGTTTCCCCCTTCTTTCTTTTCTTCTTCTTCTCGCTTCTCTCCTTCTTCTCCCTTTTCTTCGTCTTTTTTCTTTTTCTTCGGCCTCATCTCCTTCTTCTTCTTTTTCTTTTTCTTCTTAGTATCATTATCTTTTATCTCTGTTCTTCTGTTTGTTTATATTCGTTTTGCTTTTCATTCATAGTAATTATATCATTTTTTATTCAAATTCTTTCCTCTTGATTTAATCTAATCATCGTGTCTCTTATTTCCCTTTGTTTCCGTTTCTTTATATTACTCTCGTTTCTCTTACTTGTTTATTCCTCATTGTTCTTCTCCGTCTTCTTTTTGAAAATTATTTCTGATTATGGCCTTTATTCATTTTCTACTGCTCCTTCATTAGACCTTTCATTTTCTTTTTTTCTCATTTTCTCTTAATCATTTTTAAAATTATATACAAAAAGAGACATCAGTTTGTTCATCTATTTGTTTATTTTTTGTCTTATAGTATCTTCCCTTTTTTTATCTTCATTGTCTCAGAAACGAAGAAAAACGAAAAAAAAAAGAAAAAAAATGCTATCGTGTGTGTTGCGTGTCTTGGTTGTGTGAGTGTCTTGTGATTGCTTTTGAATTGCTTTCGGAGTCGCTGTTTTCATTTCTCTTTTCATTTTGTTTTGTTGACCTTTTGGACTTATTATTTTTTTAACAGTTGTTTTTGTTTGTCTGTTTGTTTGTTTTTTTCATTTTTTTCTTTCTTTTTCTCCTTCTTGATCTTTTGTTGTTGTTGTTTTTTTGTTTTTGGTTTTTTTTGTCTGTTTTGTTGTTGTTGTTGTTTGTTGTCTTTTTCATTATATTTTCTCTCTTTGTTTTTTCCTCTCTTCTTATTCCTTATTACTTTTTTTTTCTTTTCTCTTTCTTTTTACTTAATTTTTCGTCTTTTTTTCTCGTTTTTCCTCTTCTCTTTCTCTTGCGAAAACATAATTCCTCTATCTCTTGATTACTTCTTGATGATCTTATCTTTCTTTTGATTATCTTATTTTTCTCTTGTTAATCTTATCTTTCTTTTGATTATCTTATCTTCCTCTTGATTATCTTATCTTTTCCTTGATACTCTTATCTTCCTCTTGATTATCTTATCTTTTCCTTGATACTCTTATCTTCCTCTTGATTATCTTATCTTCTTGACAATTTTATCTTCCTCTTGATCATCTTATCTTCCACTTGATAATCATATCTTCCTCTTGATAATTTATCCTCCTCTTGATTATCTTATCTTCTTCTTGACAATCTTATCTTCCTCTTGATTATCTTATCTTCCACTTGACAATCTTATCTTCCTCTTGATTATCTTATCCTCCTCTTGATAGCATAATCTTCCTTTTGATTATCTTATCTTTCTCCTGATAATCATATTTTCCACCTGATTATCTTATCTTCCTCTTGATTATCTTATCTTTCTCTTGATAATCTTATTTTTTTCTTAATAAACTTATCTTTCTCTTGACTATTTTATCTTCCTCTTGATTATCTTATGTTCCATTTGTTTATCTTATCTTCCTCTTGATTATCTTATATACCTCTTGATTATCTTATCTTTCTCTTGATAATCTTATCTTCCTCTTGATTATCTTAACTATAACTTCCTCTTCATTATCTTATCTTTTTCTTAATAATCTTACCTTCCTCTTGATCATCTTTTCTTTCCCTTTGCCTCATTTTCGGTAAAACAGGTCTCATCATCGCCCTAATGAATCTCGTTTCTCTCTTCATTAATTTCATCTTAATCTTCATTAATCCCATTTCTGTCACTCAAACTCCTTCTCTCCTTCTCTCTCTCTCTCTCTCTATTTATCTATCTATCTATCATCTATCTATTTTTATTTCTCTCTTTGAATCTCTCTCTCTCTTTCTCTCTCTCTCTCACTCACTCATTCTCTATCTCTCTCTCTCTCGCTCTCGCTCTCGCTCTCTCTCTCTCTCTCTCTCTCTCTCTCGCTCTCTCTCTCTCTCTCTCTCTCTCTCTCGCTCTCGCTCTCTCGCTCTCTCGCTCTCTCGCTCTCTCTCGCTCTCTCTCTCTCTCTCTCTCTCTCTCTCTCTCTCTCTCTCTCTCTCTCTCTCTCTCTCTCTCTCTCTCTCTCTCTCTCTCTCTCTCTCTTTCTCTCTCTCTCATCTCACTCTCTCCTCCCATCTCACCATCCCCTTATCTCCTACCCCCCACCCCATCTCACCCTCTTCTCCCCCATCTCTCCCAATTTCTTTCCTCCCTCTCATCTCACACTCTCCTTCCCCCTATCTCTCCTCCATCCCATCTCACCCATCCTCCCCCTATCTTCTAATCCCCCCCCCCATTTCACGTTCCTCTTACCTACCCCTTCCCCCCTCACTCTCCCCTCCCCCCATCACCTTCCCCTCCCCCCATCATCCACCCCTTCCCCCGATCACCCATCCCTCCCCCCATCATCCCCCCTCCCCCCATCACCCTCCCCTCCCCCCATCACCCTCCCCTCCCCCATCATCCACCCCTCCCCCCATCACCCTCCCATTCCCCAATCACCCTCCCTCCACCCTCACATCTCACCCTCTACCCCTCTCCCCTCCACCCACAGACCCCGCCGGCATGCCCGTCATCAGCGGCTACCGAACGGGCGAGATCCTGCGGGCGGGTGAGCGACGCACCCTCAGCTGTCGGTCGCGAGGAGGTAATCCACGCCCATCGCTCACGTGGTATCGCAACGGGCACGTGATGGACGACGCCTCCGCCCGTGACGCCGCCGGGACGATTAATACCCTGGAGTTGGCGGTCACGGCGATGGAAGACGGGGCTGTTTACGAGTGCCGTGTTCGAAACGACGTGTTGGAGAAGCCGCTGTCTGCCAACGTTACTCTCACGGTCTATTGTGAGTTTTGCTTTTGCGTTTTTTTTTTTTTTTTTTTTTTTAGTGGGTTGTTGTTTTTTATAGTTGTTGGGTCTCTAATTAGGGTTCATTTTGTGGGAATTTGTGTTTTTCCATTAGTTTTTTTCTTCCAGGAATTGTGTTTGTTTTTGTTTTGTCTTTTTGGTTTTGAGGGTAAACAGATGTGTGCAGATATACTCTTGGTGTTTGATGTTTCTATCTACCTTCTGTTGTGCTTTTCTCTTTTCTTTTTTGTTTGATTCTGAATTTGTGTGAATGTGATAAAAAAAAGAATCTTAATTTGTAGGGGGTGGGAGAGTAAATGTTCGTTTGCATTTTTGTGTGTGTGTTTGCTTGCTTGTTTGTTTGTGTGTGTTTGTTTGCTTGTTTGTTTGTTTGTGTGTGTGTTTGTTTGCTTGTTTGTTTGTATGTGTGTGTGTTTTTTTGTTTGCTTGTGTGTGTGTGTGTTTGTCTATGTGTGTGTGTGTTGAGTGCAGTTACATGTGTACAATGCCTTCATACCTGCATCTGTGTTCGTAAGATATTTTTTTTTATCATTATTCTACCAAATAATATCCCTATTCGCCATAGTAAGTTCCATAAGTATAGTCTGAAATACGATGTACCGGAACGGGTTTTAGTTGTCCATCTAATTAACGAATGACAATAATGCCAATATTATAACAGCAACCAATCAGTCACATTTCATACTAATCCCAACACATGAATTTAATCAAAGGGCGGATAAATTATAATGTTTTTTTTTTTTCCCACAAAAAATGGTATTCTTAAATCTATCCAATATTGTAAATAACGTGTGTAGATGTGTGTCTGTGTGTGTGTATGTGCGTGCGTGTGTGTGTGTGTGTGTGTGTGTGTTTGTTTACTTGTAATAGTCCAGATACATTGTAAGTTTGCTTTACAAATCATTTTCATATTCAATTACCATTTCATCGAGCAATCTATGTGTATTACAGGAAATTAACATACCACACACAAATAATAATGCAATACTCGTGATATGAATAATGTGGGGTCTTTCCTATTGCTTCTGTGTGCTTTATTGATTTAAATCAATTCTACTATTTTCATAGATTAAGAATTTATTCATCATCGGTTATTATTTATTTGTTTATTTATAACATTTGTTTAGAACATCTGTCTATCCAAGTTGTATATTCCATACAGCATCCATGAAATTACAATAATCAACCAATTACCCATATGTCATTCTATAATATTTATATCTACAACATTCATTCATATCACTCACCCATTCATACAGAACATACAAACACAAATTCTAATTCACAAACCTCCTTCATTCCTTCCTTCACATCCACCTTAGAACAGCTGATTCCTTCCTTCAGATCCGTCATCGTCCGTAAGCTTGGCCGGCCCTGCACACGTGAAAGTAGGAGAGCCTATATCCCTTACTTGTGAAACAGCTGAGTCAAACCCCCCCTCGTCCCTCTCCTGGGTTGTACAAGGTAAGTGTAAGCACTAATTTGTGTAGTTCATTCTCGCTTTGTTTGTTTGCTTTGTTGGTTGAGGTGATGGTTTGGCTTGTTTGTTTGCTTGCTTGCTTGTTTTTTTGGTTGTTTTTTATCTTTTGATATGTATCTATCTGTATCTGTTTCTGTCTACTATTTGTGTATATGTTCTGCGTCTATCTATATCTCTTTCTTTTGTCTGTTTCTCTTCATCTTTATTTTTATTTTTATTTCTTTCGCTTTCTTTTTTTATATAATAACTTTTTTACATTCCCCCTTCTCTCTTCTTTCTATTTTTACTTCTCTCTCTCTCTCTTTCTCTCTCTCTCTCTCTCTCTCTCTCTCTCTCTCTCTCTCTCTCTCTCTCTCTCTCTCTCTCTCTCTCTCTCTCTCTCTCTCTCTCTCTCTCTCTCTCTCTCTCTTTCTCTCCTCCATGTCCACTCTTCCCCCATCCATTTCTAAATCTCTCTCCCTCCCCTACGTATCCTTCGCGTTAATCCAGAGATTTCAAGCCATAAAAGAATTGTTCATGAAGCTCAAACCCAGTTGAAAATTAACCCTGCATTCTTCCACACAAATCCAGAACATGTTATTTCTTTATGCTACCATTTTACCATTTGTTCCCTTTATGAAATTAGCTTTGTTCAACTATCAGATATCCTTCTTGTGCAATGCGTTATAAAAAAGAAACAGCAACTATAAATGAAATGCTGTATTAAAAAAAAAAAAAAAAAAAAACATTTCAAAATACGAGGAAAATGATCCTTGCACCCTGCTTCACAAAACCATTTTCCTGTTTTGAAAGTTCTGAAAAAAATGTACACGTGGGGGGGGGGGGATTCAGAATGTACTTCTTTAATCTATTTAATATGAATTGCTATTGTATTCTGCCATACAATCTCGACGACGATTTATTTTTTACTTTCTTCTCTTGGTCAGTCTCCTCTTTGTGTGGTTTCTCTGTTTCATTAATCCAGATCCTACAGGGACTGTGGATAGTATAAAACATGCGGTTTAAAACACATCTGGATTAACCTTTGCATTTTGCTTTACTTTTACTCTAAAAGATGTAAGTAAAGGTCTTTACATTTTACCCCTTCTAGCTCGTGTTTCTCTGATAGAACATGAATTACCACTGTATTATTCTCTAGGATTTCATCATCTTGTTACCCTGTTCCCTCTTTTTAAAAGGCTTTGTTGTTTCAGTGCTCCAGAAACTACATGAAATGTGAGCGATTTAACACATAAAAGTAAGGACAAGCCTTGGACGAATCCAATGATATTCAAAGGAACTTTAATAAGGGTTTTTAAATTGATCTCCATTAGTTTAGTCTTCTTCTTTCTCTTAGTTTCCTTTATCCCTTTCTTTTCTTTGTTTTGTTAAGTTATTTACTCTTCCTGTTAGATATTAATATTCCGGAAGCTACAGAAAATGTAAACAATTTAATGCATGCAACCTAGAACACGGTTTGCCCCCCCCCCCCCCTTGTATTCCATTACACAAGCCCCGGATGGTATTCCGAAAGATATTGAAAATGATATTTCAATTTTACTTATTTCATTTTTTTTCTCTTTCCTCCTTCCATTTCTCTAATTTTCTTTCCTTTTATTCCTTCCCTTTCTCTCCCCTTCTTCCTCTTCGTCATTTTGCTTTCCCTCCTTCCTTTCATTTATCATTAAATCATTCTTCCGCTTCACAGACGCTCTATGTTCTTCTGCATATCACCATTTTTCGTTCCTTGAACATTTTTTTTCTCTTTCTGTCTTTATTAATCCGGATATAAATGGAAATGAGGACAATATCATACATGCATATTGAAGCTCTGCTGGACAAAAAAACTCATTATCTTCTGTACAAATCAAGGAGTTATTTCAGTGGATATAATGTCTCTGTTTTGATATATCTTCTTTCTCTCTTTATTTTGTTTCCTTCGACTTGATTCTTTTATATCACTTCTTTCTCTCTCTTTCTTCTTCCTTTCGTTCTGTTTTCTCTCTTTTCTCTCTCTCTCTTTCTCTCTCTCTCTCTCTCTCTCTCTCTCTCTCTCTCTCTCTCTCTCTCTCTCTCTCTCTCTCTCTCTCTCTCTCTCTCTCTCTCTCTCTCTCTCTCTCTCTCTCTCTTTCTCTCTCTCTATATCTATCTATCTATCTATCTATCTATCTATCTATCTATCTATCTCTATCTATCAATCTATCTCTCTCTCACTCTCACTCACTCTTTTTTTCCCTCTCTCTGCAATTCTTTGTTTTTCTTCCACCAATCCTGTCGAAACAACAAAAACATATCTTGGTCATTCCTCCCCAGGTCTCACTGCACGTGTCTGATTTCAACCTCTTCTATATTTCAGGCGAGGTCGTACAAGGGGTCAAGGAGAGAGTGAGTCGGGTCAGCTCAGGCGGTTGGGTGACCTCGTCTGAGCTGACCCAGTATGTGGTTAGGTCACGAAGAATCTCCGAGGTGGTGGTGGAGTGTCGAGCTCTTAACCCCGCCATCGACCGTGTTGTGAAGAAGACCAGCATTATTGACATAACTCGTGAGTTTCGAAGCTGCGGCGACAACCTTTTGGGGGACTTTCCTCCCGAGTTCGATTTTTGTTTTCATTTTGTGGTTATTGTTATTATCTTTATTATCATTATCACTGTCATTATTATCATTATCACTATCATTATTATCATTATCATTATTATCGTTATTATCATTATCACTATCATTATTATCATTATTATCGTTATTATCACTATTATCACTATTATCATTATTATCATTATCATCATTACTATCATAATTATTATCATTATCATCATTATTATCATGAATATTATCATTATTATCATGAATATTATCATTATCATCATTATTATCATGAATATTACCATTATCATCATTACTATCATAATTATTATCATTATTATCATTATTATCATTATTATCATTATTATCATTATCACTATCATTATCATCATTATTTTCAACAGCAGCATCCTCACTGGAAGTAGAAAAGTATTGTTATAATCATTATCATAATTAATGATATTGTCAGTATTGTTATTGTTTATTTTCTATCCTTCGTTCCTGAAAGTAAGATTTTGTATAGCTTTGGTAGTAGGAGTAATAGCAGCAGTAGTAGTAGGA
>NW_028234404.1:11246649-11249149 GCF_977035675.1 Penaeus japonicus
GGGCTCCGTTATCTGCTACGCGTGATTAGGATCTTAACCCTTTTATTCAGATATCAATTTTGTATTTATCATCCTGAGCTCCCGCTACTTAATTAATATTTACATTTCTCAGACTGCAAATATTTACACGGCACATTCGTAGTAGAGTGATATGCTGGATATATATATTTTTTTTACATTTGGAAATTATCTGATCAGAAGAGCAAGTTATATAACCAATTACCATCGCATTTATATATCTGAATTTTCCTGCGCCTGTTATATCATTAGATTATCTGTACTTATATGCCGCTGGGTGTACCGTGATCTATTTTCTCTTGATGAACTGACATTTCCAGTCTATTATTACCATGGCTACTGATTGGCCTTGATGCCATTGCAACTACTATGACTAATATTACTATTGCTACTGTTGCTACTACTACTACTGCCGTTGCTGTTGTTGCTACTAGCTACCATTACAACTGTTGCTATTTCTGTTGTTGCTACTAGTACTACTACAACTTCTATGATTGCTATTGATACTACTACTTCTGCTGTCACTGCTATTATTAATACTGCTACAAATACTGCTGCTATTACTATTATTACTTCTACCATTTCTGTTGCTACTACTATTACCACTACTACTACTACGAGAAATTTTACTTCTATTAATATTGATACTACTACTACTGCTACCGTTACCACTACTACTATTTCTGCTACTACTACTATTATTACTAATGTTACTATTGCTGTAGATGCTACTTCTACTACTACTAATTCTGCTACTATTACTAATGCAAATATTACTCCTAACACTATTAATATCACTATTACCACAATTTCTGCTGCTACGATTATTATTACTTATATTACTTTTACTACTACTCCTGCTGCCGGTGTTGTTACTTTTACTAATATTACTGGTACTGCTGTTGATGTTGCTGCTAGTGCTACTACTACTTCTAATACTAATACTACAGCTGCTGATGTTGGTGCTTCTGCTGCTATTACTACTGCCACTGCTACTAACTACTAGTGCTACTACTACCACTCCTATGACTATCACTACTATTACTTCCGTATCTACTACTTATGATAATTTTATTATCCGTAAAATAATAAATATAAGAATTAAAGTAGCATCATCGACAGCAACAAAAAGAGTGACAACAAAAACAAGAATAACAATAACACAGCAAAAACACCCCATTAACATAATGAAAAAAAACAAAAAACAATAGAACAAGGAATAAAAAAAATAAAACAAAAGACATAAACACAACAAGAGGGAAAACCTTCGAGGAAATATTTATTGGTTCCGGGAGGAGTTAGTCTTTTGTTCACGCTCACATCCTTTATCTTGCAAGAAGCAACAAGTGTGCAATGCAACTGTTGCGATCATGCAAGTGAGGGAGAGCAAGACAGATAAGAGTAGGGCAATTTTGATTTTCGTTCACATATGATCTCGAATAAATGAATTAGACACTGTGTCCTTATCTATTTATCTGTCTACCTTTTTATTGCAGAAGAAATTATCATGATAACGATGATAGTAATGATGATCATTCTGATAATGATGGTGGCGATACTGGTAATACGAATAGTCGAATTTATATTGATAATGATGAGGATTTCATCAATAACTGCAACATCAATAGCAATGATAACAATGATTGTGATAAAGATTATAATGATAACACTACCAAAATAAGATAACAATAACAATGATAATGATGGTAATGTGATGGCAATAACCATGACAAAAAAACAACAATAATTGTTATGATTTAATTAATAATGGCAATAATAATGACAATGGTGATGATAATGAAAACAATATTCATATTGATAATAAGGACCATAATGATAATAAGTAATAATGATACAAAATAGTAATAATAATGATAATGACAATAATGTTGATAAGTAATAATGATAAAATGTAGTAGTAATGATAATAGTAATGATAATAATAATGAAAATGATGACAGCTATGATGGTGATGATAATGATAATAACAATAATGATAATGATAATGATGATAATGATAACTATAATAATGATAATGATAATACTGATAATTATAATAATGACAATAATAATGATAATACTACAACTACTACTATTACTACTAATGATAATCATAATAACAATAATATCAACAATGATAATAATGATGATAACAATAATAATGATCATAATGATACTAATGATAATGATGATCATAAAGATAATGATGATGATAACGATAATGATACTAATGATAATGATGATCATAAAGATAATGATGATGATAACGATAATGATAATAACACAGATGATAAAAGCAATAAAGGCAGGCAGCAATTGCACAGAAGGGATGGTAAGGTTGACGGCAGGTCTTGGAAGAGCTATAATACATCTTTTATAAGTCTCTATACGTTCTATGTCATATGTTTACAAGATACTAGAGTCTTAATAAGACACATATGACGCAATTGCAGCTACAATATCATGGGCACTCATATCCCAA
>NW_028234404.1:11261649-11264149 GCF_977035675.1 Penaeus japonicus
GTTACTGGGAGCTTGTCCATTTCTGTCTTTATCTTTGTTTATATGTGTGTCAGTCTGGTTGTGTCTCTGTGTTTGGCGTTGTGTCTGTATGGTTGCTGTTGTGTTTCCACTTGCCTGTTGCTTTCTCTTTCAATTTTCTTCTCACTGTCTCTTCTTTACTGTAGGTCTATGCCTGTGTGTCAGGTTGGTCTCTCCGGCTCTCTTTTTTCTCTGCTTAAGAACGTGTGCCTGTCAGTTTTCTGTATCCTCTTCCCACCCCCTTCACCCTTTCTCTTTTCATTTATCTATCTCTCACTTTCTTTCAATTTCCCCTTACACTCACAGACCCCAACATCATCCTTCTCTTTCTCCCTTTCATCCTTCCAGCGGACTCATTTATTTTCGCCTCCCATTCATTCAAAATATTTTCCAACTCGACTCACAAAGACTTTGAATGAGAACTGCAGTTATTGTCCTTCACTGACTGACATAACGACCACTTTACATTATAACTACCGTTCAGTGATCGCAGCTGTTCTAATGACCTGGCGTACCATAACGATAAATAATGAACCACAACGACTATAATAACGCCAGTTACCACAGACAGATATCTACTTCGAATGATTAGCGCCCATGATTAATATAAGATTGCGGTTACTGTAGTGATCTTCTATGCAGTTACGACAGCATTTACTAGAGTAATAACAGTTTGTGGAATAAATGTATTTATAACTGTCATAATCCTTACCGCTAATAGTACTACTGATGTTGCAACTACAGCGAGCACTGGATCTCCGTTTAATGATGCTCCTACCACTACTAATTTTATCATCATCACCATGGTTACTGTCACTGCTGCCGCTTCTGCTACTGTTGCTGCTGTCACTACCACTACTGCAACTGCTACTATTGATATTACTATTACTACCGTTACTACTACTACTACTGCTAGTGTTACTACTACTGTTGCTACTACTACCACCACTATTACTACCATTACTACGAATGTAGATACCGAATTTACTCTACTGCAACTATTACTACTAGTACCCAAACAACGACTCTAGATATCGAATTTCCTCTAACAAAGAAATCACTGTTACCTCTGTAACTTATATGGCATCTACATCTACTGCTATGTATTTCTCCCGCAACAACTACAATTCAAGAGAAAAAGGAGAAACGCAATTAGAGTAAAAGACAAAACATTACATTTTAACATAATCACTTGACATGATTTTCTCTTACAAAGACATGCCATGAGCCAAGTTCGTTAGTACTTGTCATGTCATTGTCTGTCATTCAGCTCTCTTTTATCACATGGTAATGTCGTGTGGATGGGAATACGAAGCATTATGACTCAGGATATAAACCCTATGAATTGCAGCTCGAGTACCGTTTTATTGTCATATAAAAAAAATAGTTTATAGCAAAACTTGCCGAAATCATGACATTAGAAGGCTCTGCTCTTCTCCTTTTTTTTTCTCATTCTCTCTTTCTGATGATTTAGGGCATTAGGAGAGTTCTCTCGTAATCAGATAAAGGCAGGAAGTTTATATAAAAAAAAAAAAAAATGAATTGTCTGACCGAAATAGGATTGTAGGTTGTGTTGCTGTCTTTGTTTCTTTTTTTTTTTTTTGTAGCCTGTATGTATGTGTTAGTTTGTCGGTTTGCCTTATTGTCTGTTTGTGCCTGTTTTAAGAAATATGAATGGATATATCTAGAAGTATATCAAGGATCGTGGAAAGCAGAGTAAAGTACGTCGTCCAGATATGTTGAAAGGGATAGAAAGAACGAAGAAGAAGAAGAAGAAGTAAAAAAAAAAAAAAAAGCAAGACTGCTCTTGTTTTCGTCCCAAGAAGAAAAGAAGATGAAGAAAAAGGAAAATAAGATAAAGTAGAAGAAGAGGAAAAGGAAAGAAAAATTGAAGAAAGAAAGGAAAAAGGGAAATTAAAAAAAAACAGAATACCGAGAGACATTACACACACAGTCACTCCCAAAGAGACACCAAGAGGAAGACCAAAGACCGAGAGGATCACATGTGGAAAACCTCTTTAAACCCTATCCTTCACTTTCCTCTTGCCTTCCTATCCTTCCCCTGTCTTGCGTCCTTCTTCTCTATCTGGTGTGTGTCTGCTGTTGTCTTGGTCTGCATGATTGTCTGTTCGGTTTGACTCTTTCCTCTGTCCTCATTTTCTTACCTTATCAGTCTTTTCCTCACTGTTTGTTTTGGTGTTTGTATTTTTTTTTATGTTTTTTAAGTTTTGTGTGTTGTTGTGGGTTCCTTATATGTTTTTTTTGTTTGTATTTTGTGTTTTTGTTTGTTTTTTTTGTTTCGGTTGATTGTTTTTGAAACTCTTTCAATTTTATGGTACCTTTATTTGTTTGATTTCACTGCAGTCTTTTCTGACAGCCTACTCTTTTTCTCTCTCTCTCTCTCTCTCTCTCTCTCTCTCTCTCTTTCGTCTCTCCAATCTTCTTTCTCCTCTCTCTTATGATTCTCCATTCTCTTCTCTCT
>NW_028234404.1:11269149-11271648 GCF_977035675.1 Penaeus japonicus
GGGAATATGAAATAAAAAGAATTGTCTGACCGACATAGGATTGTAGGTTTGTGTTGCTGTCTTTGGTTCTTTGGCTTGTTTGTTAGCATGTATGTTCATGTGTTAGTCTGTCGGTTTGTCTTATTGCTGTTTGTGCCTGTTTTAATTTATATTGATTGGATATATCTAGAAGTACAACATGGATCGTGGAAAGCAAAGTAAGTACGTCGTCCAGATATGTTTCAAAGAATAGAAAGAACGGGTGAAGAAGAAATAAAAAGCAAGACTGCTCTTGTTTTCGTCCATGAAGATGAAGAAAAAGGAATATAAAATAAGAGGAAGAGGAAAATAAAAAGAAACATTGAAGAAAGAAAAGAAAACAGGAAAATTCAAAATCCAGAATACCGGGAGACATTACAGACACAGTCACTCCAAGAGACCCAAAGAGGAAGATCAAAGACCGAGAGGAATCTCATGTGGAAAACCTCTTTTACAACCATCCTCACTTTCCCTCGTGCCTTCCTTTCCTTCCCCTTGTCTTGGCGTCTTTGGGTTTTCTTCTTCTCTGCTGGTCTGTGTGTCTGCATGCTTGTCTGTTCGGTTGACTCTTTCTCTGTCTCATTTTCTACCTTAAGTCCGTCTTCTCACTGTTTGTCTGCCTACTCTTTCTTTCTCTCTTCTCTCTCACTCTCTTTTATCTCTCTCTCTATCTCTATCCCTCTCTCTTTCTCTTTCTCTCTGCCTCCCGTTTCTTCTTCTTTCTCTTCTTTCTCTCTCTCTTCTGATTCATTCTCTCTCTCTCTCTCTCTCCTTTCTCTCTCTCTCTCTCTCTCTTTCTCTCTCTCTCTCTCTCTATCTCTCTCTCTGTCTCTCCTCTCTCTCTCTCATCTCTCTCCCTCTTTTCTCTTGATTTTACTGCCCTCCTCCTCACGATATTCCCCCAACCCCCCCCCTCCCTTCCACCCCCCTTACCCAAGCCTAGTTAGCATAATCGCTTCACAAGACGCGACCTCTTATCTGAACTCCTCTCTGACATCCCCCCCCTTACCCTATTCCCTCTTACCCCCCCACCTCCCCCTCTTGCTTCGAAAAAATCGGCGACAAAAAGCCCTGGCGAGAATTGTTCAAGATTCCGCACTATTTGCTTATTTAAGAAATGGTCGAGTAGCACGTCGGTATTGTGTCCTCTCTCCCTGGCATACACTTTATCTGTCTCTGCCTTGCTACCTAGAGAATTTACTGCGGTGAGACTGTGTAATTTCTTTGCGGAAGTTTTTTGAGGTGGTTCTTTTGTGTGTTGTGTTTGTGTTTATCTATTTTTGTTTGTTGATTTATATTCTTATCATAAGTCATGTGTCTATGTAGTTGGTATCTTATGTCTGATATGTCTATTTATCTATCTGTTTGTATGGATTTATCTGTCTTTTCTCTCTTTATTTCTCTGTCTTTTATTTAGACATTGTATCCGTATTATATATATATATATATAGATATATAATACTCTATAAGTATATATATATAATATATATATATCTATTTAAATATATATTTTATATATATTTATTTATATCTATATTTATATTAATTATATATATATATATATATATATATATATAATGTTTTATATACATATTATATATAACCTATATATAGGTATATATTTATGTAATATATTATGGTTATATATTATTATATATAAATATATATTATTAATATATATATTATTATATATATATATATATATTATTTATATTAAACATTCACAACACACACACACACACACATACATATATATAGATATATATAGATATATATATATATATATATATACATATATATTTATTATATATATCATATATACATATAATATATTATATGTATATATATATATATTTTATATATATATATATATATATATATATATATATATATTTATATATACAATTCACACACACACACAACACTCCACCACACACACACACACACACACACATCACACACACACACACACACACCACACACATACACCACTAAAACAACACACAGGTATGTGCGTGTGTTGTGTACATCGATTAATATTTCATAATCCCGCGATATACGAACAACTACATATCATTAACTATTATGAGGGACAGTTCGTAAAATTGTTAAGCTATTATTTGGATACTCATTGTTATACTGAACCGCAAAATAAATGATTTTACACTTATAAAACAATCTGGATACCATCATTCAGTTTATTCATCGATTTTCATTAATTACTTTAATCTCTCCCACATAGTGAGTAAAGTAATTTAGATTTCGCGAAATGAGATGGTAATCACATGTAATGTCGTACTTTATACCTGTCGGGACAAAGCCTTAGGTAAATAAGAGTTTCATAGATAAATTATCTATTTGAATTGATGCATTTGAGAGGCCTAACACATTTCTTTTACACAACAACACAGACACACCACACACGCACACACACACACTAACACGCATACACGCTACACACCACACAACCACACACACACA
>NW_028234404.1:11271748-11276748 GCF_977035675.1 Penaeus japonicus
GTAATGATGTGACAATGACATAATCTATTTTTGATAACAAGCCCTGGTGTCAAAGAGAGAGTGGGTGGAAGAAAGAGGGAGAGGGGAGAGTGAGAGGGAGATAGATAGAGAGAGAGAGAGAGGAAAATGTGGAGTGAGAGAGAGAACGAGAGAGATAGACGAAGAAATAAGAGAGATAAGAGAGATAGTGTGTGTGTGAAAGAGAGAGAGAGAAAGAGAGAATACAAACGCGCACATATATAAATAAATGAATAAATATATATATATATATATATATATATATATATATATATATATATATATATATATATATATAATTATTTATATATATATTATATATATATATATATATATATATATATATATAATATATATATATATATATATATATATAATATATATATATATATATATATATACATATGAAAGTGTGTGTGTATATATGTAGCAAGTTCAATCAAACAGACTGATAAATATATCTTTTTAAAATCAAAATAACAATTACATCAACACTATCTTTCAAAAGTAGCGATAAGAGTTGGTTTGATATGAAGCCTCTGGGGACGTGGAAATATTGTTACAATATATAATTCCTCTTTTTCTGGTAGAGGATGTTTCGCTGGCTGAAACAACATGGCTTTTATGTCATATGTTTAATTTTACAATACCAATATTTCAATTGTTGTTGTCTTACCAATATTATTAAGAATAGCTATCCTTGTTATTGCTGTTGTTGAAGTATTTTAACTATGATGATTATATTATCATCAGAAACTCATCGTCATTGTCTTTGATCTTGATTTTGATCATCTTCCTCATCATCTTCACCATCACAATCACCCTCATTATAAAATCGTCTTTATCATCTAAATCTTAACAATCTCCAAACATCAGTGTCAACACCAGCATCATTATATTTCCAACCAGAAATCTTTCATCTCCAAACATCCCTATCAACACCAGCATCACTATCTCTCCCACCAGAAATCTTTTTTTTATCTCCAAATATCACTGTCAACACCAGCATGTCTATCTTTTCTACCAGAAATCTTCTATCTTCAAACACCAGCATCACTATCTCTCCCACCAGAAATCTCTTATCTCCAAACATCACTGTCAGCACCAGCATCACTATCTCTCCCACCAGAAATCTTTTTTTTTATCTCCAAACATCACTGTCAACACCAGCATCACTATCTCTCCCACCAGAAAACTTTTATCTCCAGACGTCAGAGTCACTATCTCTCCCACCAGAAATCTTTCATCTCCAAACATCAGTCTCAACACCAGCATGACTCTCTCTCCCACCAGAAATCTTTCCTCTCCTTTAAAAATGACATGACGAGACATGCAATCCCTTCCCTCCCTCCCAAGAACGGAGGCTGTGAACTGTCAAGCAGACACTTCGAACTGGGAGAGTGTTTATTATTAGATTCTCGAAGACAATTTGTTGTTCTTGACGCCAGAGATGGAGGAGGAGCTCGAGTATTGGTGTCCCTGTCTCTTTCCTTGTCTTTATCTCCCTCGAAATCGCGTCACTTGTTCGATTGTTCTTGTTGTTTGTGTTGTTATTGTTGTGGTAGATTTTTTCTTGTGTCATTATTGTTTTTGTTCGTATTCTTTTTCTTCTTCTTCTTCTTCTTCTTCTTCTCTTCCTCCTTCTTCTTCTCTTTCAGATCTTCATATTCTTTCCTTGTCTTTTCTCTCTCTCTCTCTCTCTCTCTCTCTCTCTCTCTCTCTCTCTCTCTCTCTCTCTCTCTCTCTCTCTCTCTCTCTCTCTCTCTCTCTCTCTCTCTCTCTCTCTTCCCATCTCTCTCTCTCACTTGACTCTAACTTCATTCATTTTTCTTACTCCCTCTCCACCAATATTAATGATAACACTCCACTCATTTCGCTTACCTCTCACCTCCCCCCTCCCCTTAATTTATTCCCTTTCCTTTTCCCAACTTCCATTCCTCCCTCCACCATCGCCCCTTCCTTCTACTACCCTCCTTTACCTCTCCATTTCCCCATCATCCGCTCCCCTACCCCTACTTTCTCTCCCTTTCCCCTTTCCCATCCCCCTCTTTCCCTTCGCTATCCCATACCCCCTCCTTACTCCTTCTTCATCTGCCCCCATTCCTCCACCCCATACTCCTTCATCCCCTATCCCCCCTACCCCACTCCTTCTCCACCTATCCCCACTCCCTCACCCCTCCCCCACTCCCTTCCCCCTCTCCCACTCCCTCACCCCTTCCCCACTCCCTCACCCCTCCCCCACTCCCTCACCCCTCCCCCATTCCCTCACCCCCGTAACTCACCCCCCCCCCTCCCTTGCAGTCGCCCCGTGGG
The DNA here is from genome assembly GCF_977035675.1 of Penaeus japonicus. Classification (NCBI taxonomy): domain Eukaryota; kingdom Metazoa; phylum Arthropoda; class Malacostraca; order Decapoda; family Penaeidae; genus Penaeus; species Penaeus japonicus. The sequence continues at coordinate 11,274,080 of NW_028234404.1, forward strand.
AAGTCCAAGGTAACGTGAGCCCGTCGACCGTCGAGGAAGGTCGAGTCGTCACACTCTCTTGCAAGTCGTCCTCGAGCCTGCCGGAGTCGAGTATCACTTGGCGGTCGGACAACGTCACCCTCGAAGGCGCTGGACTCAAGTACTCTCGAGGGGCTTTTGGAGGCACGCAGACCAGGTGAGAGGAAGGGGGGGAGGTGAGAGAGGGAGGGAGAGGACAGACAAAGTAAGAAGTAGGGGGGAAGGGAGGAGGGAATGGACGAGAGGGATGGGGGGGAAGGGGGAGTGATGGGGTAGGGGACAAGGGAGGGATGGGAGGCCTAGAAAAGGGGACGGGGAAGGAAAGGGAGGGAACGTATACGAGATGAATGGGGAAATAGGAAAAGGGAGTTGAAAGAGAAGGCTGAGAGGGGGAGGGGGAAAGGGAAGGAGGGAAAAGAGAGAGTAAACGTAGTAAAAAGGAGAAAAGGAGAGACGGACCAAGGGGTTGAACGTGAGAGAAAGAGATAGAGAGTCAGACGGAATGAGAGAAGGGAAAGAGAAAGAAGGGGATATGAGAGAAGGGAAAGAGAAAGAGAGAGAGAGACAGACAGACAAACAGAGAGAAATAGACAGGCCGGGGGGTAGACAGGTAGAGAGAGAGAAAGGGAAGAAAGAAAAGAAAAGAGAGAGAGAGAGAGTAAGGGAAAAGAGGTAAACGAACAAGATTGAAGAAGAGCAGAAAGGACGAAGGGGTAAGAATCAGCTTTCGTCAGTCTCCATTGTCTGTTTACAAAAATAACTTTTTTTTTCCTTAACCAACAATCTATGTATCACTGATTTGTTTGTTTGCCTCCTCAATTTATGGGTTTGTTTTTGCATGTTTGTTTACGTTTTCACTTCGTTTCAAATTCAGATTTTCATTTTCTGCAGCTTTATATTTTGATGTGTATGTGTGATCTGTATACACACACACGCGCGCATACACAGACACAGACCAACGCACATACATGCACACACACACACACACACACACACACACACACACACACACACACACACACACACACACACACACACACACACACACACACACACACACACACACACACACGTGAAGGATTCATGTTGAACAATTGAAAATACAGCAACGGAGGGGTGGTGGGGGGGGGGGGCACACGAATTCAATAGAACGAAAAGGCTTGTGGCATATCAATATGTGTGTGTGTGTGTGTGTGTGTGTGTGTGTGTGCATGTATATGTATGTATATATATATATATATATATATATATATATATATATATATATATATATATATATATATATATAAATGTATGTATATATATTACATATATATATATATAATATATATATATACATATTTTATATATATATGTACATATATATTATATATATATATATATATATATATATATATATATATATATATATATGTATATGTGTTGTGTGTGTGTGTGTGTATGTGTGTGTGTGTTGTATCTCTTTCCTGTGTGTGTGTGTGTGTGGGGTGTGTATATATATATATATATATATATATATATATATATATATATATATATATATATATATATATATATATATACAATATGAGTCATGATGTGTTGCCACTCAGGGGTTAACAGGTCATTCTCGAGGGGCGGAGCTTGGCCTCGAGGCGATTGCTCGAGAGGCGTGAGGTCTGACAACTGGCTAGCTAATTTCATAATATATACACATGTATATAGATAGATAGATATATAGTTATAGATATATAGTTATAAAAATATATATATGTATATGAGCGTGTATATATATATATATATATATATATATATATATATATATATATATATATATATATATATTTATTTATTTAATTATTTATTTATTCATTTATATATATATATTCATATGTATGTATATTTGTATGTGCATACAGTACATAACACACTGCTTTCTCTCTCCGTCTCTCTTTTTCTCTCCCTCTCTCCCTCAATGTCCATTCCCCCTTTTCGGTTTTGCCCATCCACACTTAATATGCATTTTCTCTCTCCCTTTTTTTCCTGCCTACCTCACCCCCCCCCTCACACACCTTTCTTCTACTTTCCTTTTCCGTCGCGCTTCCGCCTCCTCACTAACTACCCCCCTCCACCCCTCCCGATCTACCATTCTCCCCCCCCCCTCTACTCTCCTACCTCCTCCCCACCAACCTTTCTCCACCCCCACCCCATCTACCCTCCCCCCTTCCACTCTACCCTCCTCTGCCCTCCCCCCCCCTCCCCATTTCCACCCCCTTCCCATCTACTTTCCTCCACCCCCACCCCCATCCCCTTCCCATCTACTTTCCTCCACCCCCACCCCCTCCCATCCCCCATCACACCTCCAACCCCCTCCCCATCTACCCTCCTCCACCCCCCCTTCCCCATCTACTTTCCTCCAACCCCCACCCCCTTCCCATCTACCCTCCCCCACCCCCCACGCCCCCCACCCCCACAGATCAGAGCTCCGCCTCCGGACGTCGGCAGCGGACAACGGGAAAGCCATCGTTTGCATCGCGGACAACGGGCTCGGCTCTCCGGTGCAGACCAAGCTTTACCTCAATGTGTTACGTATGTTGTTGTTTGTTATTGTTGTTTCCATCATCATTATCAGCATCTCCATCATTATTATCATGACCAGCATCATCATCATC
>NW_028234404.1:11284248-11291748 GCF_977035675.1 Penaeus japonicus
GATAATAATATAATTATTTATAGTAATGATAATAATAAGAATAATGACGAGAATAGTGACAATAATAATCATAGTGATTAGGATAATAGCAATATTATTACTGCAATTTCTGCATACGCATATATGTATTTAACACGGTGCGTAATCCCTTTGTGAGTTGATCTAGTTACAAGTTATATAATGTAATTCTGATGTACTTCGAATGTGTGGAAATGTAATTTGAACGGAGTCTAATTTGACATTGGGTCAAAGAGTTGCTCAATGTGTGTGTGTGTGTGTGTGTGTGTGTGTGTGTGTGTGTGTGTGTGTGTGAATATGTGTGTGTGTGTGTGTGAATATGTGTGTGTTTACGTGTGTGTGTGTGTGTGTGTGTGGGTGGGTGGGTGTAGGTGTGTGTGTGTGGATAGATAGATAGATGAATAGTTATGCTTACATATATATAAGAGACGAGAGAAGAAATAGAGGAGAAAAGGGGATAAGGGGAAAATATGGCTAAAGAAATAGAGACCAGAAAAAAAATTGACCGAGAGAGAAAAAGAAACAAGCAAACAAAAGACATGCACGGCAGAAAGAGGAAAAGGCAGATCAGAGAGTTACACAGAAGATGACTCTAGTCTCTGATTTTAAATGAAATGCAGAACGAATCAGCTGTGCATGACGTCTGTAAGTGCTGTGACTACATCTGCTGATGCTCTGCCTCCCAAAGCATGAAATATTCAAAACCACTTCCTCTGTTGTTTTATGGCCAGCCAAGCAAAGAGTGACTCTGGCGCGGATATTACACGAAGGGGAAAAATTTACCAAGTCTATATTAGGCTGATATTGTAGGATGTGTGTATTACATTAGCTCTTGGTGTAATATGATGGAGGTGAAGGGAATAGGAGGGGAATGGGGGGGCTGAAGGAAAAGGAAATAAAGGATTTTTAGATATATTATTTTTTTCGCCTCTTTTTCGTTGTTACAGCTGACTTTTCTATGAAGGATAATATGTGTGTTTTTTTTTCTCTTTTGCAATACTTTGTATTATTATTCTTAAAACATTAGAGAAAACCTATACGAATAAATGATTTTGTATTACTTCCTTTTGTTTTTCATTTTAGTTTATTGTTGTTATTTTTTAAATTAATCTATACAGTATGTTGAATAGTATTCAGAACATTAATAAAAAAAAATCCAGTCAAGTAGTTTTGAAAATGATAGAACGTGATGTTTCTTTCCTTTTATATCAAGGGAAATGAAAGTGTTTGTCCAGCTTTGTACCGAAATTGCACAGACACACAAGCATTGCAGGATCCAGCAATCTGATCTTCCATTAGAAGGTCTTTACTACAAGTCTGCTGGGTGCATTTGGCCTTGAAACGATATCCTCATCTTTAGGCTCTTCAAATACAGTTCAAATCCTTCCCCTTTTTTTTTTCTTTTTATGAGAACGAGAGTGCTCCTTTTTTCTTTTTTCTTTTCTTCATTTTTTCCTTTTTTTAGAAAGAGGGGAAAGGGGTTGATTTCCCTTTTGTTTTAATGTTGATGCTGTTGTTTTTTTTCCTGGTCGTGGTAAGTACTTTTTGTTCATCTCTAAAGGCACGTACAGGTATATTGATTTTTTTTTTTTTTTTTTTTTTTTTTTAGATAAACAGGTGTGAAATGTTTATGAGCGCGAAAACTTATTGTGTTCTGGGCTGAAAATACGGATGAGCGGGTATCATTTATGATCTAACATTATAATATAGATGTCAGAGATCGAGAATATGCATGTTCCTAGAGATTATGATATTACAATAATAATAATGATAATGATAGTAATAATGATGATGATAGTAATGATAATGATTATAATAATGACAATAACAATAATAAAGATGATGGTGATAATAATGCTAAATGAATGAGAGAGAAAATGAATATAAGTTTTTTTATAAACTTGCGTGCAAGTAGCTTATATTCGTAGGTTCTTGAAAAAAACATAAAATCTAAAGAGGTCAAACTCCCGAATTTTTCCTACGCTGTAATAGGTCACTTTGCCATAACTCTACGGTGATATTTGCCCGCTTTCACTAGCAATCACCCAGAGTCTCCTGGCCGTAAATTTCTATTGGTTGATTACCACCCTTCACCGCTACACAGTAAACCTGTCAGTTACGTAAAACCTAATAGTTTCGTCCTTTTGGCGTATTTGCGCTGCAGAAAATTACATATTTACGCGAAAAATAAATATATGTACTTGTATGAAAACATGGTGAAACGTGAAGCACTACAACTATTATTTGCATTGTGTTCAGCAACAGATGAAAGGGCAAATAGGAAAGGAAAATATAAATAGTATATAAATATGTGAGAGTATGTCCACATCCTTGTGTGTGTGAAAGACTTTGGGGGCGTCTGTGTGTGTGAGTGTGTGTTGTCTGTTGTGTCGTGTGTGTGTGTGTGTGTGTGTGTGTGTGTGTGTGTGTGTGTGTGTGTGTGTGCTGTCTGTTGTGTCGTGTGCAAACATATACACGTATTCAGGAATATAGATTACACAGTGTACGAACAAAGGTGTCAATGTCAAGCAAGGCACGTTGCTCTTACCTTAATTATTCACTCTTGCCAAGAGTTCAACGGAAAACACCATCATTTCGAGAGGGAAGCGTGGACGACTTCGTTCCTTCTTTTAAACCGCGCTTCGAGATGTAGTTCTGAAGGTGCGCTTTCTCTCTCTATCTATCTATCTGTCTATCTATCTATCTATCTATCTCTTTCTCTCTCTCTCTTTATTTCCTCTCTCTCCTTCCTCCTTCTCTCTCTTTCTTCTCTCTCCTTCCTCTCTCTCTCTCTCTCTCTCTCGCTCTCTCTTTCTCTTTCTCTCTCTCTCTCTCTCTCTCTCTCTCTCTCTCTCTCTCTCTCTCTCTCTCTCTCTCTCTCTCTCTCTCTCTCTCTCTCTCTCTCTCTCTCTCTCTCTCTCTCATTCTCTCTCTCGCTCGCTCTCTATCTATCTAACAATCTCTCTATCTCTCTATCTCCCTCCCTCCCCCCCTTCTCTCTCTCTCCCTCTATATCTATCTATCTCCCCCTCTCTTTCTATCCCTCTCTATCTATCTATCTATCTATCTATCTATCTATCTATCTATCTATCTATCTATCTATGTATCTATCTGCCTCGCTCTCTATCTCTGTCTGTCTGTCTTTCTCCCTTTCTCTCTCTCTCGCTCCCTACTTAGCGGAAATTACCCAGTCTGCAATTTCGTCGCTCGCTCTTCGATTGCCATTTAGCGGTTTATTTTTCTTCTTCTTTTTTTCTCTTCTGGTGTGTAAAGGTTAACAAGGTTACGTGAAGTTCATACTTGCTAGAATATTTATTGATATTTCTTCGTCTATTTTTTCTTTTTTTTTATCAATCTTCTTTTTTTTTATTCCCGTTACTGTTGTTGATATTATTATGGTTATTGTCATTATCATCACCATTATAATTCTTGATGTTGTTGCTGATGTGTTGTGTGTTTGTGTTTGCGTGTGTGCGTGTGTGTGTGTGTGTGTGTGTGTGTGTGTGTGTGTGTGTGTGTGTGTGTGTGTGTGTGTGTGTGTGTGTGTGTGTGACTGTATAAATGTGATTGTACGTGCCCCCAAGTTGCTTAAGTGGTTATGAGACGTTGGTACTTAGTATTTGCACTGTGCAATATCATTTGCATGTTTCCTCACCGCTCGTCCGTTACAAGGCTAATAAAACCATGAAAAAGTGTATATGCGTATTTGTGGATGTGTGGATGTGCGTGTGTGTCTGTTCGCGTGTGTACGTGTGTGTATGTGTATGTATGTATATTTGTATGTGTGTGTCAATATGTGCATACATATGTGTGTGAGTGTATAAGTGTGTATGTGTGTATGTATATGCGTGTGCGTGTGTTCATGAATGTGCGCATATATATGTGTGTGAGTGAATATGTATTTATGTGAGTGAATAAACGTGCCATTCATGCGTATGTATATATATGTATGTGTATGTATCTTCTCCGCTGGACTTCCTATGTATGCATTCTCTTCTGTTATAAATAATTCCCTCCCGCTGCATCCCCTTCCTTCGAGGTGGCTGCGTTTGAAAGGGAACCGATAAAGGGTTAGCGAACGCAGCTTTCGGAATAGGATGGGTGAGAAGAGACGGAAGAGAATGGAATAGAAAGAGGGAAGAGGAGGAGGAGGAGGAGGAGGAGAAGGAGAACGAAGATCAGGAGGAAAGGAAGAGAATGAGAATGAAGAAAATAAGGAGAGGATGAGGGGAAAGAGTAAAGGAAAGGGGATAGGAGGAGAAAGAGTGGAGGATGTAGGAGTTGAGATGAATAAAGATAGAGTGAAAGGAGATAATAAGAAGAAAGGGAGAGGGAAGGGACGAATGAGGGAAGGAGTAGGAGACGATAGTAATGGGAGGTATGAGGTGGAGGAGGAGAGAAGGAAGGAGAGGAGGAAAGGAAAAGGGAAGGAAGAGGAGAAGCTGAAGATTAAATGAGGAGGAGCTGGGTGAGTGAAAAGAGATAGAGAGAGAGAGAGTATTCAGAAAAAGGGGAGACAGAAAATAGAGACGCTTACACAGAAAAGGGTATAATCAAATAGAAAGAAAACTAACACGAACACGAAAGATTATAAAAAACGGCGAAAAAGAGCAATAAAGTCAATGAATAAACAGGAACGATTATCAAACGGAAATCCAGGAGTAAGAAACAGACAAAAAATTCAGAAGAAAAAAGGAAAGAGAGAGAATGAGTAAAGCAAGAAAAGAAGGAGAGAAGGAGTGTTATATATATGTACATATATGTAATATATATATATATATATATATATATATATTATATATATATATATGTGTGTGTGTGTGTGTGTGTGTGTTTGTGTTGTGTGTGTGTGTGTGTGTGTGTGTATGTGTATGTGTGTGTGTGTGCGTATATGTATATATAAAATCGCAAAGTTAAATAGACGGAGAAAAGGACAGAGAGAGAGGAAAGAGAAGGAGAAAAAAGATAGATGGAAGTGGAAGAGAAGTAGAAAAAAAGATAGAGAGGGAAGAGAAGTAGAAAGAAGGATAGAAGGAGATGGAAGAGGAGATAAAGGGAACGTAAAAAAAAAACAAGTAAAAATAAAGACGGATTGATAGAGAGAGAAGAGAAGAAGAAAGAGAGAGAGAATATAAAAAAGAGGAGAAGAAAGTTGGAAAGAAGAAGAAGGTATAATTACCAGTGATATCAGATTGTGGAGATGATGATATAGATAGCAATAAGACATTTATCAATTAAGAAATCAAATAAACGCAAAACAAAATAAACGAAACAACAATAAAATGAATTAAGGAAACATAAGGAAACGGACGAGAAAGCAGAGAAAAAAAATGGAAGAAGACGGAGATGAAGAGGGAGGGAGAAGACGCAAATAACATACGTGATCTAATCGCCAGGAGCCCTTTCTTCAAGAGTGTTTGGTCTGTACAAACTCACGCTGAAATCTCCCGCTCTGTTTTCTCTTTGCATATATACCAATTTCGTCTGGGAGTATTTCGTTTTGTTGTTGTTTCTGTGCTTAAAGGTACTGTTGTTGCTTTTTTTCTTTTTTTTTTGTATGTGTGTAGGTTGTTTGATTGTTTATTTTACGTGTCCTGTAGTTTTTTTTTGTTTTTTTTTTCGTTGTTGTCTTGTTGAGATTTCTTTTTTCGTCTTTGGATCTTGGTTCTCTTGTGGTCTTTTTTTATATGGTTGTATATCGTGATATCATACCTATTAGAATTAATCCATTTTTTCATACATCTCGTGATCGTGGGTAGTAGGTTGGTGTTGTCCTCTATTCTGCGCTCCGCTTCCGTCTCGTGGTATCGATTTGGTATTATTTATTTTCATGGTCTATATTTCGTGTCGTTGATATTGCTTTTGCATGGTCCCTCCCGTGTGTCCTCTTCGGGATTTTGCTCAACGTGGTGTTTCGCTTCTATCGCGCATTATCCAAAAGGGTTCGTCCTCTGTCGATACCTCTTTGCCTATAATTTTCAGGAGCTAGGAAGAGGTAAAAAAAAAAAAGGAAAAGATAGAAAAAAAAAGTAAAAGAGAGAGGGGGAATGGGTGAGGACTTTGTATGTAATATGTAAACGCACCCACTCAAAGGCACAAGTAAAAACAAATAAATATAGAAGTACATCTAAACATGCATGCACACAAGCACGCAGCCCCCCCCCCCCTACACACACACACACACACACACACATACAAAAAAAAAAAAAAAAAAAAAAAAAAAGAACGTACATACGCACCAACAGGGTATGAAACATGCTTCACTCTCGCAATAAAACCAGGTTCGTTGTAACAACCCCATGGCTTCGGGTTCACTCAGCTTCATTATAGGCAAAGAGAGTGCTTTATCTTCCGCATTGTTCGGATAACTGAGTGATCGTCAAAATTCCGCACGAGCGAATGAGCGGGGGCCGGCGCTGGGGCGTATGGGTTATGGGCGTTATGGGTCTGTTGTAGTTCCGAATCGCGGTTATTGCTCTGCCGTTTTTTCGGTGTAAACTGATTTTGTGCCAAAGTCGGTGCGGGGATGGGATTGTGCAATAGTTTTCATTATTGGAACCGAAGTGATGATATCAACTGGTGTCTGTACAAGTAGAGGTGTGTGTGTGGTGGAGTAATGAAATGATAGTAATGGTGATTATGATGATAATATTAACCACAATCATCATTTGTTATTATCGTCATAGATATGACAACAAATACATGCACCAGAAAGTGCCAGAAAAATGGGAAAATGACATACTCGTGACACATATTCCCGTCACGCAAATTGAATAAAAGTTGAAGACGAAACGGAAGGGAAAGAGTTGAATGACTCCCCCCCCACCCCCCACCCTGTCATCCTTCCTCCCTCTTCCCCCGTCCCTCCTAATACTTTCTTCTCTCCAACCCTTCTCGCCTTCTCTCCTCCCTCCCTCCTTCCTTCCCCACACCCTCCTACCCCTCTTCTTCCAGACTCTCCTCCCCTCCCCACACCCTCCTCCTCTTCCCCCTCCCTCCTTACCCTCCCCACACCCTCCTCCCCTTCCCCCTCCCTCCTTACCCTCCCCTACCTCTTCCCTCCTACCAACGCCCCTTCTTGTCGCGTTCCACTCGTTTGCTATTCCGCTCACGCCCACGCTTAGACCCTCCACTCAATTTATATCTCCGCGACGTCCTTTTTGGATAGAGAGGGGAGGGAGAGGGGAGAGAGGGAGAGGGGGATGGAGGGGAAGAGAGGGATGGAGGGTTGAAGGGAGAGAGAGGGAGAGAGGGAGAGAGAGGGATGGAGGGAAGGAGAGAGAGAGAGAGAGAGAGAGAGAGAGACGGAGAGAGAGAGAGAGAGAGAGAGAGAGAGAGAGAGAGAGAAAGACAGACAAGTAGGCAAACAGACAGAGATAGACAGAGATAGATAGACAGATAAACAAAGAGAGACACACAAAGGGGGAGGAGGGTAAAGAGATACAGGCAGACAGATAAAGAAAGACACAGAGAGAGAGAAGG
>NW_028234404.1:11299248-11304248 GCF_977035675.1 Penaeus japonicus
TATTTTATCATTTTTTCTTCATGTATCATCTGCTTTATCATTTTTGTTATCTCGAGGCTTGTGATATTTGGTTATATTCATTGTAAATTGTGTTATCTAATTAGTCTTTGTTATCTATTCATGTGTATTTTCTTCTATTTTTCTGTCTATGTTATTTAGGATGTACAACTTTTAATTAATGTTCATAATCCCTCCGGCATGATTTGGTTGTTGTTTATTTTCTCTTTGTTTATTTATATATTTATCTCTTCTTATTGATTATTTTTCTATCTCTCTCTTGTTATATTTATTACCATTGGGTGATTGTTTTCGTTCTTGTTATAATCATCATCGTCATCATCATTTTTTATGTTGTTGTTTCATCCTCCTTATTATTGTTGTTATGATATTTATTTTTGCTCTTGTTTTATCATCATCGTTATCATTAATATTTCTACTACTATTATTTTCACTTTTTATAACTATTTCTATAATGACTTTGGTTACCGATGGTCCGGTAGGGTTTTGATTAGTATCATTATCATCATTATTATCATTATCATTGTTATTGTTAATCATTATTATTATTATCATTATTATTATTATCATTATTATTATCATTATTATTATTATTACTATCATTATTATCATTTTCATTTTTATTATCATTATCATTCTTGTCATTACTACAGTTATCATTGTTATCTTTATCCATATTACTGATTTTTATCATAATCATCATCATTATTATTATCATCATGATCATTGTTAACATTATTATTGTTGTTGTTATTACTATTATTATCACCATTATGATTTTTGTTCTCGTCTTATTTGCGTCCATTTCTAATAATTTCCATTTTTCATTATTTTCATTTCTCATAAATATTTTCTCCTTTCCTCCTCTCTCTTGTTATCTTTTCTCCTTGCAACTGCATTCAATTGTTTCACTCTGAGGTTATTCTGTTTTGCAATTCCGAACGAGAAGTGATGTCGTATTTTCTGCTGCCCCTTTGTACATTACCCATAAGGTGAGCGTGTGTGTGTGTGTGTGTGTGTGTGTGTGTGTGTGTGTGTGTGTGTGTGTGTGTGTGTGTGTGTGTGTGTGTGTGTGTGTGTGGATATGGTTGTGTGTGTGTTTGTGTGTGTGTGTTTGCGTGTGTGTGTGAGAGAGACATAGGGGATAAGGGTGGTGTGGAGAGAGAGAAAGAGAGAGAGAAAGAGAGAGAGCGTGTGCGCATGTGTGTTTGTGTGTGTTTGTGTGTGTGTGTGTCTGTGTCTGTGTATGTCTGTGTCTGTCTGTACCATACATCATCCTTTTAGAGTATCTGGCTGTCGGCATGTGTTTATGTATTTCTGCTCATGTGCACGTATGCATATAGAATCTCTCCGGATGTATATGACTGCGTGCGCGTTGGAATCAGCATGTACGTACAGTAGGTGTAGTTTGTGTGTACACGAAGACCTGCCGTGCTGTAACTCTTGCCTCAACCCATAAAGCGAGGTGGTATGTGAGGGAAGCTTTGTTTACCTTCAGACATTATTCGTGTTCGGTCATTGCTACGATATCCACATGGAATAACCCTATTTGTGATAAGCAATGAACTCCGAATGCATAAGCAGAGCGAGGTAATGAGCTAGGGGGAGGGGGAGGGGTAGGAGGGGGAGTTGGGAGGGAAGCAGAGAATGAGAGGAGGGAAGGAGGAAGGGAGAGAATGAGAAGAGACGAGGGAGGGAAAGAATGAGAGGAGGTAAGGAGGGAGGGAGAGAATGAGAAGAGACGAGGGAGGGAAAGAATGAGAGGAGGTAAGGAGGGAGGGAGAGAATGAGAGGAGAGGGGGGGACGAAGAAGGGAGCGAGGGAGTGTGAGTGAGGGAGAGAGAGAATAAGAGAGAGGGGGAGGGAGGGAAAGAATGAGAGAGAGAAAGGGAAAAAAAGAGAGAATCAGTGGTTGTTGGGAGGGAGGGAAGGAGGGAATAAGAGAGAGAGAGAAAGGAGAGAGAGAGTGAACAGAGGGAAGGAGGAAGGATAATGGAGATAGAGAAAAACAAAAGAGGAAAAGAGATAGGTGAGGAGAAGAAGAAGAGAAAACCAAAAAAGGGAGAACGAAAGACAGGAAAAGGAAGGAAAAGCGAAAAGAGAGAAAATGATACATAGAAAGACAAAGAATGAGAGAGCTAGCAATAAAGATAAAATGAAATGTTTATGTAAAGAAATTAAATCTAAAAGAAAAATATCTCAGAAATACAAATACGAAAAATATAGTTAGAGAGAGAAAAACAAGAACAGAAACAGAGATGTTGTAAATAGACACACCAAAAAACAGAATAGTGAAATATAACAAAACAAAATGTAGGTTAGAACGACAAAAAAATAATAAATGGAAAAAAAATCACTTCAGATAATGGAAAACAATTCGTCGGTGACTAATTTCTGGATAAATGGAAACAGACATAAACATAGTGACATACAGGATAAATGATTGCATCCACAAACAAATGTATTATAAACAAAATCATTGTAAAACTGATCCACAAACAAACTTACCCACAAACAAACAGTCCATAGTCAAATCCATCCAGATGTTAACGTATCCACCAACAAACACACCCAAAAGCTTATCCACAAACAAACATCCACAAACTTTAACTTATCCATAAACAAACACATTCAGTGAACTTATCCACAAACAAACACATTCCATGAACTAATCCACAAACAAACACATTCACAAACAAACATCCCCAAACTTTCAACTTACCCACAAACAAACACATTCCATGAACTTATCCACAAACAAACACACTAACAAACAAACATCCACAAACAAACAGACAGCAAATACACCACTCGAACACAAATTAAAGAAAAAAGAACATTTAAGTCACAAAAACAATACAAAGGATATCCACTAAAAAGGAGAAAAAAAAAGAAATGGCCATTTATCAAAGTGCGTTGGGGTGGGGGTGGGGTGGGGTGGAGGGATGGATGGAGGGGATTGGGGGGGGGGAGGTGGTGTGCAATTATTGTTAATCACTTAGAAGCAAATTATGGGCATTAACTGCAGTTAATTGTGTCGAAGCCGAGCCAGTTTGAGTGTGGGTGTTTGTTCTTGCTAGGCCGAGGCTTTCGTAGGCTAGATGAATTATGTATCATGTGTAAATGTTTTATTTTCTGTTTCACTAATGTGTTATACATGAGCCAAAACATATATCATGAATTTGGGCATGTACCTATATTTGTTTCAATATTTTGGGTGGTGTAATTTCGTCATTTTGGCTTCGTTGCAGAAAGGCTGTTATGGTAATTTCGTAAATTACATAAATGAATAACATGGGTTTGAATAGCATAGCGATTGAATAACATGAATAATGAAATAAAGAAATAGATGAATTATATGAGTATTTGAATAGACAGAATAACATAAACCAAATAAAGCATATATATATAGATATATATATTATACACACATTCGTGTGTGTGTGTGTGTGTGTGTGTATGTATATATATATATATATATATATATATATATATATATATATATATATATATATATATATATATATACATACATATATACATATATATATATATATATGTATATATATATATATATATTTATTTATATATATATATATATACATATATATATAAGATAAACACATGGATAGAACACAATCGTAAATCATTTAATAAAACAAACACACGAATAAAATGTACAGCACAGAACATTTCTTTAAAACACAGAAAAGAGAATAACAAAAACAAACAAGTGAAGAGACAAAAAGTGAAAAAATTAAAACAAGAAAAACAAACACAGAAGATAACAGATGCACATAAATCACAAGCATAACACAAACTCATGAATAACAAACATTTAGAGAACATAAACACATAAATACAAACATCGAACATAAAAAAAATCCCCATTTATACATAATAGAAACCAACCAACAGAAACCAACAAACTCAAAAACGCCAAAAAAAAATAATGATAAAAAATAGATTAAAAAAAACACTAAAAAAAACGCGAAAAAAAACAGGAATAACACTTTGTTCTCCACTCCACCAGACGGGCCAGAACGCGTTCAAGCTGATGAACACGTGAGAGTCGACCGAGGTTCACCCCTGGCGGTCACTTGTTCAGCTAAAGGGAACCCCAAGCCTAACCTCACCTGGTCACGACGCCCCACAACCCCCAACAGGTGAGCAGAACCCACGTTGATAATGATCGTGATGATAATGATGATGATAATGATGATGATAATGATGACTCTTGCTGCTGCTGCTGCTATGACGACCGAAGCCAATTAGCTGTCTATAAGTGTAAACACTTTATTGCCATTTGGATCAAATTAATTTATTCGGTCAATTAATCATCATCATAGTTGGTAGCGTTTCGACAAGAATTATCTTTATCATTATTTTTCATGTCGTTTTTTAGTGGCCGGAAAAAAAATCTTTTGATTTAGGTAAGAGCGAGTCGAACAAAATTTCTTTCATTATTTTCTTTCATTTCATTTTTTTGTCTCTCTTCTTTTCTTCTTCTTTCTGTCTCATGTCTCCATCTTCTTCTTCTTTGTTATCTTCTTCTGCTTCTTCTCCTCCTTCTTTTCTTTTTCTATCTTCTTCTTCTCCTCCTCCTCCCTTTATTTTCATCTTTAATTCTATTATTATTTTTCTCTTAATATTTTCTTCCTCTTCCTTCTCATTCTTCTTCTTTTTCTTTTTCTCCTTTTTTATTTTTCTTACTTATCATTATCAATATCATTATCATTATTATTATCATTGTTATCATCATTATCATTCTCATTATCTTTACTATGATTACCATTCGCATTCTTCTTTCTTCTTATCATTATCATTATTCCTCTTCTTCTTCTTTCTTCTTCTTCTTCTCCTTCTTCTTCTTCTCCTTCTTCATCTTTTTCTTCTTCTTCATCCTTTTCTTCTTCTTCTTCTTCTCCTTCTTCTTCTTCTTCTTCTTCTTCTTCTTCTCCTTCTCCTTCTTCTTCTTCTCC
>NW_028234404.1:11326748-11334248 GCF_977035675.1 Penaeus japonicus
CTCCGTCCGCCTGAGGTCATGTAACCCCCATGTTTTGGAACAATAAAGGGAAGTGGATATTCTGACTGTGTTTGCCTGCCCTATGGATTTACGTTTTGGATTTACACCAGGAGATACTGAAACAAGGTTGTACTGCCCCTTTTACTTGCCTAGGTGTATTCATGCTGGACGTGTTATTTTATATGTTTACATTTTATGTTGAACCTTTGTGCCGCTTTCACTTTTACCTTTTCTTATTTACTTTGACTTTTACCCTTTTACCTCGTCTTTTACGTCTTTGTCCTACTTCCGTTTTTACTCCTACTACTTTTATTCATTCCTCCTTCGTATTTTAGCCTAGCTATCAGTTTTACTTTCATTTTTGCAGGCCCTTTTGGCCCTTTTACAATAAGTTTAAGCCCTTCTGGCCCAGTTTTAGTGATTTTCAGCCCTTCTGGCACTTTCTTAGTAATTTTATGTTTTCAGTTTGGTTTAACTTTGGTGCCTTCTGCACTTTGATTAGTACAGGTTTTATGTATATTTTATGATTTATTTCTGTGCCGTCTCCATACTAGTCACGCTCCTGGTAGACCTACACTTCCGGGGATTAGTTTGCTTGTGAGGTCGTGGGGGTTCTAAGCCTTCTGCCTGGCTCCCCCACCCCTTTTTGAGGAACGAACGAGGCCCACATCTTTCCTTGGCCCCTAAGCCCGAAGTCTCCCGCTTCACGGGTGACCTCTTTTGGGTTCCTCTGTCACATAACCTTACAGGTACGCCCATTTTTGGTGGCAGCGGTGGGATCTACCAGGAGTGTATTTAGGAGTTTCTCTGCTCGTTGACTAGTATGGAGATTTTTTTTAAGTCCAGTATTTAGCTCTTTCCTGCTAGGCTAGCCGTTTTAGTAGTTTTAGAGGAGCCATATTTTTTTATTTCTGTCTTGTTTTGTATTTTCTTTCAGGTTTTCTTGATTTTAGTATTGTTTTTGAGCGAGGCTTTTCTTTTTCAGCATTTTTATTGTCTGTTTTACTAATGCCCCGCTCATCAGTTAGTTTTACATTGTGGCTCTTACTAGGAGTAGGGACACTTTCCTGTATTACTGTGTGCTAATCTTTTTACCCCTGCTAATTTTCGTTTTATCCACTCTTTTGCACTAGGTTCATTTTTTTTTACGTTTGCCATTTTGTTTTTTCACTTTTAAAGTCTTCATGCGCCAGCATTTGGCGGCTTTGTGGCACGCATCACTGCCCACCTTGTGTTTTGTTGGGTTAGCCTGTATCTCTGGCTGTTTGATACCCCTGTAACCGAGTCATACGACTCCTTTGTGTGTGGGACTTCGCTCCCCTTGTCACCAGGCTCCGTATTATGCCTGGGCGTGGAAGGCCTGTACGTACCACCAGATCGGCGAGCCAGCCAAGCTCACGTACTTCCTCGCCTGATACTCGTACCCCACTTCCAGTCATCGTTGTACAAGGCTCCAATACCCAGGTTCAGGACGCCATTCGTGCTGTTGAGGGAGAGGTCACAATCATGGAGGAGATGTTCCAGAGGATGACGGACCTTGTAGCGCAGACCAAGGATGACATGATCCGTAGGATGGAGGAAATCTCCCAGAGGAATGAAGATAGGCTACAGCAACTTGAGGATAGACTCCAAGAAAGGCCTGCTACAGCCGAAGCTGTGGTTTCTCACAGCAATGGGAGCCAGATTCCATTAGTAGCTCAGACTGACGGACAGCGAGCCACCACACCACCACCTCCAGACCGACCAGATGATGGCATTCGTCAAGCCATGACCGGAACAGACCTTCAGAAATGGCAGCGACAACTGGAGGAGAGAGAAAGGCGCCTGGAGCAGCAAGAACGGGCTCTTCAACAGGACCAGCTGTATAGGGAGGTACCATCCACACACCAGAGAGCGGAATCAGGGCCGGACTACCTGATACCTCATCCTGGATCTAGAACACAGTATCGGGAAGCTAGCCAGACATTCCCTGAACCAGCTCCAAGGTTGACGACACCAGTGCGACCAAGGTGTTATGAAGATACGGTGTTGGAGGAGCGTGGTCGTCAACGTCAGTTTACAGGTGAAGTTCCATACCTCGTGTCTCGGGAATCCATACCACATTTTAAGGGGGAAACTTCTGCCTGCGAACCCCTGAAGAGGAACCAAGAGGTTGAGAGCTACATCCGGGCCATAGAGAACCTGGTCCGGCCTGCAACTAATGATGCTTACATCCGAGCAGCAAGGGCGAGCTGCCGAGGCAGAGCAGAGACCCTCATCAACTCTGAGAGCTTTGACGGTATTAGGGATTGGGACACCTTTAAGCGGCAACTGAGACGTAAGTTCAGAGGTACTTACTCAGCGGCTGACTTTTACAAGGTTCTGTATGATCACCACATGACTGAAAGGCAGGCTCCTATGGATTTCTTCCTTGAGGTGGAGGCGTCGGTCTTTCAAGGGTACCGGGACCATAAAGAAGCCATTGGAGAGCCTTCAGAACTAATTAGGCGGGTTTTCCTTGCTGGCATACCATCCAACCTGCGTGATCTCCTTGTTCTCAAGGATGAGTGCTCACCCCTACAACTAGCAGAAACCGCCCAGAAGCTCTGGAACTCCCGGTACGGCATTAGGCATGGCAGCTCTACCAACCGCCATCAGTCTCCAAATGAGCTCCCAGGGGATGACTTTGAGGTACGACGTCGCACTCCAGACCGACCACCCCGCACCCGCGATCGCTACGATCTGTATCCCATTGCTGCTTCAACTTCCTCGGTTTCACCTGCTACATCGCCTCGGACATCACGTCGGAATGTTTGGTGTGAGTACCACCACAGCTCCACTCACAGCACTCGGGAATGCAGGGCTGCTGCACGTCAACCATCTCCACCAGCCTACTCCTGTTTCCAATGTGGGAGGAGCGGTCACATGTCACGTGAGTGCCCCTTTCCAAGAAGCCAGGAAGGAAGGGTTCCGAACTTCACTGGCAACTTCACAGGGAGAAACCCACACACGCTCCACAGCAGTCCAGACAGAGATGGTCCAAACAGCAGCAGTGAGTGTCCCATCACCCGGAGGACGGCCAGTCGCGGCACTCAGTGTTGATGGGAAGACCATTTTGTGCTTTATTGACACTGGGTCTCAGGTTACCTTGGTCAAACCCAGTGCGCTGGAAGTGATCGACCCAGCGAACCAGCTCCGCCATCATGAATCGACCAAGATTCTCCAAGGTGTCTCAGGAGAGCCGTTCCACCCAGCTGCTGAAGTAACCCTAAGCTTTAATCTCAGCGAGGATAAAGTGCTACTTCACCGTACCACAGTAGCCGACCTCTCGTTCCGTGGTGACATTCTCTTAGGAACCGACTTTCTGCGACGCTTGGACTTCACTTTACAGTCTGAAGCGAAGTCCCCTCATGGTCAACTAATCCTAGGAGATTGTAAATTTCCAGTATTGTACACTGATGCACACTCACTGCAGGTTAGTCTGGTTAACGCAGACTTTGTGAACTCTTCCGCCAGAGAAGAGAGGCCTACTCAAGTAGCTTCTCTACAAGAAGCTCCCGTGCACCTTGCAAGATTTACAGAAATTCCGCCACATTCAGGACAATTTCTTGAGGGCCGTATTTCCAGGCTAGGACAGGTAGATGGGGATGTCATTCTAAATCCTGCCGTGACAGAGCAGCTGACATTGCCTCACCTCATCACAACAGCCTCTCATCGACGATGTTCTGTATGGGCCCTGAATTCCTCTTCACGGCCACTTGTATTGAAGCAAGGTATGCGGCTGGGGACTGTCTCATCTGTAGGGGAAGTCTACAGTGCTCCAAAGCCCACCAACCATCCTGACCGACCACAGGCTCAGTCACTCCCCACGGACACAGCTGCCAGGAACCGCACGACTCCTGTCAGGACTGGCCCTGAGGATGAGCTTGACTTTAATGGGTATCATAACCACACAGCCCCTGGACATACAGATATTGCTGCTGCCGGGCGAGACAGGTGTCCCGTCAGTTCGTCTGTAGCCCAAGGTCTGGGTATGACAACCACTTCTGCCGAGACAGAGCCGAAGTGTTTGCTAGATGGGGAAAGTTTATTGAATGCTACTTACACTGTCACAGAGCCAAATACTTCAACTGAATCCTCTTTGTTTACTGAGGGAGCTACTGAACCAGAGATGGAATGGGACGACTTTACTGATCATTTAGAGGACATCCCGGAGGAGTGGGATATTGAAGATGCTCTCCTTCCACCTTCTGTAGCTGTCGCCACATGTGAAGCTGTTACTAGCTTGGGAGATAAAGATGATGAGGCTAGTCGTACCCCTAACCTTGATCATCTAAGTGAGTCGCAACAACTGGACCTGCATGAGCTGCTAGAGCAGCATCGAGAGCTCTTTGACGGGGGAGAAGAGGCTGTTGGACACATTCCTGGGATCCGCCATAGCATTGACACAGGAGATGCCAAGCCAGTCTGTATTCGGCAGTGGAGATTGCCTCAGTCAACTAAGGAGACCATCCGCCAACAGTGCGACTCCATGTTGCAGTCTGGTGTCATTGAACCTTCCTGTAGCCCTTGGTTGAGTCCAGTGGTGCTGGTAAAGAAAAAGGATGGAAGCCTTCGTTTCTGTGTTGATTATCGGGGCCTTAATGCTGTCACTAAGAAGGACACTTACCCCCTTCCCAGGATTGATGCTCTCATCGACGAATTAGGGCCTACTGATACATTCACGACACTGGATGCCCGTGCCGCCTATTGGGCAGTTGAGGTAGAGCCTTCTGATCGGCCTAAGACTGCCTTCTCTGATGGCTATCGCTTGTTTCACTTCTGCCGTCTCCCTTTTGGCCTGTCAACTGCGCCAACAACCTTCCAAAGGACCATGAACGTTCTCCTTTCTCCTGTTCTGGGTAAGCATACCCTATGCTACCTGGATGATGTGGTCATTTTCAGCCGAGGGTTCAACCAACATCTTCAAGATCTGAAGGAGACATTACAGCTCCTCTCAGCAGCAGGCCTAAAGCTGAATATGGAGAAATGCAACTTTGCTGCAACTACAATCAACTTCCTGGGATTTACCATCAGCCCTGAAGGAGTCCTTCCCAACAAGGATAAAGTAGCAGCTATTGCAGAGACTCCTCCACCACGTAATGTTCGTGAAGTACGTCGCTTCTTGGGCTGCACTGGTTTCTTCAGGAAACACATTCCTGGCTATGCAACAATCTCTTCCCCACTGCATTTGCTCCTGAAGAAGAACCAGAGATGGTCATGGGGAGCTGAGCAACAGAAGGCATTTAAGGAGTTGAAGGACCGCCTCACCTCGGCACCGGTTCTTCGTCAGCCAGATTTCAGTAGGGAGTTTGAGCTGCATACAGATGCCTCTTCCATTGCAATTGGTTCCTGCCTGATGCAAAGGTCAGCTGACAATTCCCCACATGCCATTGCCTATTTCAGCCGAAAATTACGAGCAGCTGAGACCAGGTATCCTGCCATCGACCTAGAAGCTCTCAGTGTGGTTGAAGGAGTCAGGGTATTCGACTCGTATCTCTATGGGCGCCACTTCACAATCTATACTGACCATAGGCCCTTAGTGTATGTCTTCTCTAGAAAGACCAAGTCTCCACGGATGACGCGCTATGCACATGATCTCTCTTTCTACAATTTTAACATCCGTTACAAAGAAGGACCCACCAATTATGTCCCAGACCTTCTCTCGAGACATGTGGCTCTACTGGAAGATACACCTGTCTGTCAAGTTGCAGGGCTGGCCATTACTGAGCTGTCTCCTGAAGTGCTTGCCCATAAACAGATGGAAGATCCTCAACTCGCTGACCTCCGTCACTACCTGCTGGATGGGACTATCCCAAGAAAGAAGTGGCCACTTCCATTGGATGAGTTTGAGGTCAAGGAAGGTGTCCTGTACCGACTCAAGCATTTACCCGACAGAGTTTGCTACCAACTTGTTGTTCCCAGCTCTTTAAAGAACTCCGCTTTGAAGGCTTCCCATTTGCCACCTCTTGCCTCTCACCCAGGAGTTCAGCGGACTTACGAAAATGCCAAGTCTATGTTTTACTGGACCAACATGCTAAAGGACTGCAGAGAGTATGTCGACAACTGCCCTGTGTGCCAACAATCCAGAGGCAGCCCCCAAAGAGTGCTGATGGGAGAGACCCCTTTGGCACAGTATCCACTAGAGCGTGTCTCCATGGACCTGATGGACTTTGGACCTACCATCCCTGTTCGTTATGCGCTATCCATCATTGATCAACACTCGCGCTGGCTGCAGATTGTGCCCCTGAGGAAGTCAACTGCCTTCAATGTTCATCGTGCTTTTGTTGACCACTGGGTTACTTTGCTTGGGCCACCAAGAGTCATCCAGACTGACAATGGGGTACAGTTCACCAGTGGACTTTTTAAGGAGCTTGTCCTGATGATGCATGCCAGTCATCATTACACCATCCGATATCATCCCCAGGCCAACGGGATGATAGAACGGACAAATCGAGTGGTCAAATCTGCTCTGACTGCCTTGGTGGAGCATCGGCCTAGGATCTGGCACCAGTTCATCCCAGAGCTTAGGTTGCAGATTAATTCTGCCATCCACAGGACCACGCATGAGCAACCCTTGTATCTCCTGACCGGCCGGCATGCCAACTTTCCTGTCGGTCTGACTAACGAAGCAGTGTTTGCCGAAAATCTCAACCTGCAGGAGCGACTCCAGGAGGCCAGGCAAGCTGCAGTCACTGCTTCCACCCAGTCCAGACAAACATATGGCCGTTATTATAACCAAGGCAAGAGAGAACGTTTCCATCCAGAAATAGGCATGCTTGTCTGGTATTATGAGCACAGGCACCATACTGGATCTTTACCCCCTTTGACTGGGAAGTGGCGAGGACCTGCCAGAGTTGTTACTCAACTTGGACCTCTGGCCTTTGAAGTGAGAGATGTCCACACAGATGTGCGGTTAAGAGCACATCTCAACCACCTGAAGCCCTTCAAGACCTCCCAGGAGCTGTCGTATGCATCAGAGGATGAGGATGACCCCGAACCAGATGACCCAGTGATTCCAGGACCAGGGCCTGTTGGCCCTTCTGAAGATCCAGATGCTGTCGATGATGATGCCAGTGGATCCGCAAGTCCATCCGCAGCAGGTGATCCAGATGAACTCGCCAGTGGGCCTGATGCAGACGAGTTGACCACTGGGCCTCCCTAGGGGGCTGACCTTGTTCCAGATGGGTCGCTGTTGCCGATTGCAATCTCCTGTGATCTTTTGTTTTTCTTCCAGCTGTTCCTGTTGTTGGACTTGCTGCAGTGTTCCAGTTTTCTGTTTGTGTTTTACCTTTAATTTCTATTTTACTGTACATTTTATTTTACTTGTTTGTATATTCAGTGATGCGTGTCTAACACGTCCAGCTGAACATACGCCCGTAACTTTTGAGGCAAGTAATCGGGCTCAGGCCTTCCTTGTTTCTATTTCCAGGTGTGTCTCCGATGTCCTCTCCGACCCCGTGGTATGGGAGGGTTGTGAGG
>NW_028234404.1:11351748-11356748 GCF_977035675.1 Penaeus japonicus
TATTTACAATGGAGCTTATGTGTTGTTATTCAGATTTGTACCAAACCTCATCCATTTCATATCTCTTTTCTTATCAGAAAAAAGAAGAGGAGAGATCAAACAACAAAACAAAATGGCTGCCACAGAGAGGCTGGAAAATGTCAACCCCCATATTTTTGCCAAGGCTGGGGAGAGGCTGGCGAGCGCAACTGACTGGGATGATTGCATTTATGATCCATTTGACTCGCGTGAGATCTTTGATCTGATCAGGAACATTCGGGACCCAGAGCATCCCCTGACCCTGGAGGAACTCAATGTGGTAATTGTTTGTTGTTCATTAAGATGCTCATATTATTACTGTTGTTATTATTGTTGTTCTTGTTGTTTAATGCAATTATTGATAGAGGAGTTGCTCTCCAAGTTAAATAAATCACTCAACAGTTTCATCCATTTCACATGATGAGGAGCCTAGTCTGACTTGAAACGTCATGACTTATTATTTGGTTTGTATTGTCACTGTCCTTCACTTCATCTAAACATTCCCTCTACCTGTATATTCCTTTTTTTACCTTTATTCTTATATCAATCATTTGCCTTCCATCCCAAAGGTAGAGGAGAGTCAGTGCGAAGTAAATGATGCCGAGAACTTTGTGATGGTACACTTCACGCCCACAATCCCCCACTGCAGCATGGCCTCTCTCATTGGCCTCAGCATAAGGCTCAAGCTCCTCCATGCATTGCCAGCAAGGTACTTATTGAATTAATCTTCTTATTGTCATTTTCTTACTTTTATCTTTCTTTTCTTTCTTTCTTTTTCTTTCTTTCTTTCATGGGATTTTTTTTTTTTCATTCTATATTTCATGCATGTTAATTTTTTGTGCTTGTTTTCATTCTTTTACAATTTTCATTAGTCTTCATTAGTGTGTGTATATACTTATTTATGTTTATATATATGTATATATTTACATATCCTGTATGAATTCATGCTCATCTGATGCTTTTATGGCAGTAAAAGGGTTAAGAGATTTATATGACCGTGATTACAATGTCTTTTTGTAGGTGATGTATGAATGTCTCCTCCCATTATTTTTCATAAATATTGTTTCCTATGGTTCAGATTACATTAGACATCACTGAGAGTCCATTTTGGCTCTAATTATGTTCAGAAAACATTTTCATATGTAATTCTAATATTAGGTCGCTCAAGAGTTTTTTTGTTTTAACAACTAAGTTTTCTCACGTCTTTTCTTCAAAGATTTAAAGTAGATGTGCGCATTTCTCCGGGAACCCACGCATCAGAGCATGCCATCAACAAGCAACTGAACGACAAGGAACGTGTTGCTGCCGCCCTAGAAAACTCGCACCTCCTAGAGGTCATCAACAAGTGCTTGAATCCTCGCTGACTTGTATAGGGTTGACTGACATGGAGAAAAGGAAGATTGGGAAGAAGCAATTGAGAAGAATAAGGCAAATGGTGTCAACATGGCAAGTCTGTAATACTCTTCATCACTAATTCTTATTTCATTTTTAATGTGATTTATGTTGGATAGCGTATGAATTATTATTGTATTGTTTTGAACAGAGTTTTATTTCACTGAAACAAAAGGGTGTCATGACAGGAAGTTAGCTTTTCTTCGTCTTCCTCCTCCTGTTTTTCTTCTCTTCCTTCTCCTTCCATCTTTATACCATCTTCTTCTTTTAAAGGGTGGCAGTGTCAAGGATGATTTGCTGATTTTCTTGATATGAGTGTTATAGCAATTTTATGAGTGACATTATTTGTAATCAGATTTCATGGATTTAACACTGAGATTTATCTGTTTTGGAATTTCTGTTGAACTTTGAAGAAAAGCAGGAAAGCAAATTATAACCCATATGCAAGTATGTAATATTTCATTCTTTATCAGATTCAAATTGATACCAAGTTAATTAAGAGTGAAAACTAAAAAAGAAAAAAGATATTGATGACAGATAAAAGAAGAAAATGCAACTAATCATGTATTTTTTTAGGTGACATAATTAAAACTGAATACAAAACTTTAGTATGCACAGATGACTAGGAAGCATAGCAAAAGCTCATATATTTCTGTGCAGTATTCATGTTGGAAATGTTCCATTCCTCTATATATTTTCTTTTTATATGTAATATATGCCATGAAATGGTAGAATTTCCTAAAACTGCCATCATTAAAGAAATGTTTCCCTATTGCCTGTCTGGAAGTGAAGTTTTAAATTCCTTGTATTTGTTTCTTGGAGGACAGCATATATTATACATGCTGTATAATATCACACATATAATCTAAACATAATTTACTACATTTTTTCTATCAATGCTATATGATAGTGGTTAAATATCCATTCATATGTAATTTGAAATCTGGCAGTAACATTTTTTTTCTTTTTACCAGTATTAGTAATTATTTGAAAGTAAAGTAATTCCAGCTCCTCCATGTAATACCATTTACCAAGAACAGAAAAAAGGACTCATATTACTGCATCTCTACTTAAAAGGAAGCATTTAATCAAATAATAATTTAGAATATTATTTAAGTTTGTATTTAGTCTTATTTTCAGTTGAAATATAAGCTTCAGTTATAATAAAACTGAAGTAATATTATGTATTCATTTTTTCTAGGGCTGCTATATTAACCCATTTGTCATGGTTTTAATCACATATGTATACAGTCAAATGGCAGGTTTACGTTGTTTGGCACGGTGCCATCCACGTCTACAACCGACGCTGCCTTGGCAGCAAATCATGCCATCTGATGTCAATGGGTTAACCCATTAACCCATTCACGCCAGGGCGATTCTGGCTGTGAATGGTCGTAATGCTGGGGTTTTTGAAGGCATAAGCCTAACGCCTCAAGATTCTCGGGCACACAAGCCGCAAGCCTGGGCTGCCTGCTAGCTCACCCCGAGCACCAGCCTGGCCCAGATACCTTGTCAATGGTGTCTGACGCAAAAACCACGAAATGTGTCAGCACGTCATCCAGCGCGAATGGGTTAACAGCAGATGGCATGATTTGCTGCCAAGGCAGTCTGTCGTAGACGCGGATGGCACCGTGCCATAAAACATAAACCCACCACATTACCATATGCATATTTTATTAAACCCATGACCAATGGGTTAATACTATTCATACTGTACTGCGGCAACATTATACATTTTATTACAAATCACTTCTGTATACCCTATATATTACTAACACAGTAAGGATTACACTACTCTACTACTGTACCATACATTTTGTACGAAATAGATACTAGACTTTACAGAGTATGTGTAGTTTGTTTTTGCTAATGCCATACAATGCATATGACAATGAAACATATACTGGTACATAATGCAATGCTTATTGTCCTCTGTGTGTTGTTGTAGAGTTGCAGTTATTTAGATGCAGATCTGTTAATTATTTTAGAGACATTCTTACACTGGCTGTTTTTGTTGGTAATTTTGATGTTTTGATACTGGCCATGTTTGTTGGCAAGTTTGACACATGTTTGGTGATTTTTAAAAAGTTAGAAAAGACTTGAGTTGACATCTTGGAAAAACTTGTAATAACAAATTAATGAAAAAATAATAAATAACAAAAATAATAAATTAATAAAAAAAAAAAAAAAAAAAAATCTATATGTACATACATATGAAGCAAATTGATTCTTAGAAGTCACTTGTTCCATATTTCTAGCAAAGACAAGTAGTTTTAAACAGTCATGTGTTCCCTTTGGGTACCATAAATATATATGCCATAATAGCATTAATTATTACCTAATAAGAAACCTCCATTACATAGTATAAGATTTATATATACATATATAAAAGACTATTTTTGGAGCATGGTAGGAAGTATTTTTCAATATAACTGTCAAAAAGATAGAATTTCAATTTTGTTTATTGGAAAATGTATATCTAAATTGTTATCTCCCATGTTCCATTAAATTATTTTTCTCAGTATTTAGTGTTTCTTTGTCCTGAAACTCCTAAATGACAGACTACTTGTTAATTTAACACCTGTGAAGTAGCTTAGCAAATTTTGAGGACATGTTAAAAAATCCAGCAAAACATGCATAGATGGATCAGAAAACTGAAAAATGTCAGAATTTTGTTTCATTCTCCTCAAACATCATATGCAATGTAAAGAAAAAAAGGGGGAGTGGGAGGGAACTGATCAGACTATGCATTCATTATAATGTAATATTCGCAGACCTTCTCTCTCACAAACATGCCTCAGGACAGGTTATGGGGAATATTCATTATTTATTTATTATTATTATTTTTTTCTCATTGACAGAAACATGTCTGAATAAATTATTTCAAATGATCAATCATCACCTACCTGCAAAGTACACCTTCACCTAAATAGAAAAAAAAGAGTATAGTTCTGGTGGTTGGTATGAGATTATGCAATAACAGTGAAAATGACCCTCCAAACTATTGAGTTAGCCATGATCATAACAGTGACTGGAGAAGGGAAAATTAAACTTATCAACCAAAAGCAATGGTGGCCTTTGAAGCACATATTTCTTTTTCTTTTCTAAAGGATAAAGCACAAACAACAGTTCTTGAGTTTTAATAAGAAGCTTATATATTCATAAATCACAGATACAAGACTTTTATATACTACTTCAAATAGGTGTCAGTTTATACACAATGTATGTATATAAAAGAAGGTTTGACTCAGGAACTCACACGGTACAACACAACCATAAGATATTTCTAACTAAAGGATACAGAAAATGAAATAAAAATCTTAAAGACTACCTTATGATATAGTTCAAATCCTGTACCAATACCACAGCCAATAGATTATATTTGTTTGTTAATCCTAGCTTCCCTTACCACCAAAAAAATAAAAATAAATAAAAAAAAGATTCGGGCAACAAGCAATATATACATATTTGTGTTGTGAAAATTACCTTTATTTGTTTTGTTTTTTAATTTACTCCTTAAACTATATTATTGTCACAGAAATCTTTGATATTCTCTGTAAATATGCCACAGAAAAATGTGTGAAGCAAAT
>NW_028234404.1:11364248-11369248 GCF_977035675.1 Penaeus japonicus
GTGGGAGAGAGGGCAGAGAGAGGGAAGGAGAGAAAGAGAGGGAGAAAGAGAGGGAGAAAGAGAGGAAGAGAGAGAGGGAGAGGGAGAGGTAGAGAGAGAGAGAGTGAGAGAGAGAGGGTGAGAGGGTGAGAGGGTGAGAGGGTGAGAGGGTGAGAGGGTGAGAGGGAAAGAGAGAGATAGGGTGAGAGGGAAAGAGAGAGATAGAGTGAGAGGGAAAGAGAGAGAGAGAGAGAGAGAGAGAGAGAGAGAGAGAGAGAGAGAGAGAGAGAGAGAGAGAGAGAGAGAGAGAGAGAGAGAGAGAGAGAGAGAGAGAGAGAGAGAGAGAGAGAGAGAGAGAGAGAGAGAGAGAGAGAGAGAGAGAGAGAGAGAGAGAGAGACTGCCAGATTGGAAAATAGACATATATATGGATACAAACAAACATACACACATACATGCATAAATAAGTGCATAAATACAAATAGAGAGAGAAACAAATATATAATTAATAGATGAATAAATGTTCTTATTGACCCATTGAGTATGGGTGTCAAGACATAAATGATGGCACTAATTAGGCCTAAAAGACAGGTGTCAATCTGTACATGACACAATATCAGGATCTGCTTACAGTTAAGGTACGCACACAGTCTTAAGAGTATTATGGCTGTAATGGCGCTAGCTTTATAGCAACAGGGCTCTAAAATCAGCCTAAATACACATTTTGTGATGGATTTACAGAAAAATATTGTTTGGGCTAGTCTGCGCTACCCTGAGATCGGAGAAAACACTTTCCTTGTCTCTCTAATCTTTACCCGGTGCCATAAGCATCATAGACTGCCCGGCCAGACAGCCAGTTAGGTCATTTGGCGCCCCATCCACAATGGGTTAATAATAATGATAATAACATCTATCATAATCACAATCATAATCATTGCTTAAAAAAAAGAGAATACTACCTTTCCATCACAAAGCATTCCTTTTCTGCCTGTGGGTCTCTTTCCTCCTCCGCTTCATCAATATCAGCATCTTCGTCCCACTTTCCAAGGTATCTCGTGACTTTTTTAGAAGCTGCATCTTCGAGCGCCCTGGTGAGTCCCACATCATGCCATTTCCAAATTCCTGAAGAGATATATAGACATTATACTGAAAATTTTATTAACTTCCAAAGTTATGAACTGTTATGTGCTATACAACCTTTATTTGAGGTGAAAAAATATAGTAAGTGGTGTTCTGACAATAAAAGCAAACTCTTACACATTGAATTGTGCTCAACAAGTAAATCTCACAGAGAATTTCTAACAACACAAACTTGCCTCTGGCCCACTGTACAGGGTAAATAGCCTTCCACAAAGAGGGTGAAAAAGCAGTATTGTTCCAAGCCCAGCACACCTGAGCGCACTGTCCCAAATCGGCAGGACTAAGGTAGCTGAAGATCTCGAGAAGAATCTCTGTGGGGACATTCAGTGCTGTAACGGGTTCCAAGTCTGAGGGGTAGTCTTCCTCTAGTCGTGGTATTTCCAGCATTGGAGAGGCCCGTACTTGATCACAGCTTCGCTTCGACCAACAGTCATCTCTGAACCCATCTTCAAGCTTCTGGCATTGTCCTTCAGCCTCGCATGGATCCCAAAGGGAGCAGAGGTCTAAGTTTAAATCTCGCAAGACCTTCACATCACGGCTGGTCTCAGGTTCTTCCTCCTGCGCCTTTTCCTGTGACTGTCGCTCCTTGACTAGCTCATGCTCCTTCAGGACTATCTCTTTCAAGATCTTTAGCTCCTCATACTCAAAATACTTCACTAACAACGGCTGTCAAGAGATAATGTGGTTTGTAATACTAGTCTCCCACTATGTAAAGCTTATCTGGAATTTGAAATTCAAGCTAGATCACAAGAAAGCTATCTGCTAAATATAATGGAATGTAAATTAATTAAATACATAAATCTAATTAAAATTACTCAATGTGCAAAATTCTGATTATATCAATAAAATATGAACAGTAATAAAAATTGAATAACTAAAATAACAACATTAAAAAATACATATCTGTACCCATTACATAAGTGGATAATTTTTTTCTCTTTATCAATACTGCCATTTATTTCATTGCATACTTAATACATATTTTTCAATTAACTAGTTGTCATGCTATCCTCCTGGCCGGAGCGCCAGGTGATCGGGCGTGTAGTGCTTGGACACGGCAAATAGCCTGAGGTGTTAGGCTTACAAGTTTGAAATATTCAGGCATATAGACCATTTGGAGCCAATACAGCCCCATCAGGAAAGGGTTAAGTAATAATAATGGGTAAACATTTTTGTTGAAAGTACATAAAAATGGCTTGTTGAGTAGACAAGGACTTTAAAAATCCTTAGATACATGGGATCGGGTACATCTGTGGACATGTGGCCAAAAGATACTATTATTAGTTCACCTATCCACTCCCCTCCCTCCACATCCCAACTCTATCTATGCCAGGCTCTTCTTGCTGCCAGCTGCACACACACCTCCAACTTTCTTTTGACACACTGAGTTCTAGTTTGTTTAAAAGGGAAAGTATATAAATAAAAGGACAGCATGTTTCTCTTCTTTAGGATGCACTATGACTCTCCCATCCATTACTACTGTGTGAAAAGATACGTATGAAATCACAGTTAAGATAAGTAATCTATACATTGTGGTACACCTGTCTCTTGCAAATTAATGAATCATTTGTTTTATTGTTTATCTCCTAACCCAAGCATTTGGTTCACTCATTCACTTGACCTTTCCCCAGAGATGCATCACTATTGCCATGCATTCAGCTCAGCGAAAATCATTATATCACAAGAGCTGGCCTCTTTTTTAACAAAAGCTTAAAGAAACAGTGACACAAGTTGACCTGAGCTGTGAGGTTTGCTGTCAGCCTGTAACATGTCTTCAACTACATGTCCACAGCCATGCACCAACCACATGGGAGGGGATTATTTGTGTGAAGCCCAAAACAAGCATAAAGGGGTAAAAATAAATAGGGTATTTCATGGTAAAAAGGTTGGGTATCCTTACCTGGAATACCTCCTCCTCCTCTTCCATGTGTGGCAAGAAGTTCCCCACAAAGTCCTTGAATGCCTCTTGGAGCTCACAGCCAAACCTCAGCCTCTCCCCAATGCTCCTCTCGTTCACTTCTGTTCCCGTGCGGACAAGGCGCACCATCTGCCAAGGGGGGTTGATGAAAAGGGAGATTGAGAGAAGAGAGAAGAATGCAATCATTGGGTAATTTAAAGGTATTCCAAAAGAGAAAGGCAAGGAAGAAGAGGAGAGAAGATAGATAAAAAAGGAAGTAAGGAAGGAAGAAAGGAAGTAAGGGTAGAAGGAAGTAAGGGTGGAAGGATGAAAGGAAGGAAAGAGGAAGGGAAGGAAGGAAGGAAGGAAGGAAGGAGGAGGGAGGGAGGAGGGAGGGAGGGAGGGAGGGAGGGAGGGAGGGGGGGGGGGAGGGAGGGAGGGAGGGAGGGAGGGAGGGAGGGAGGGAGGGAGGGAAAGAAAGAAGGAAAGAAGAGAGGAAAGCAGGGATGGAAGTGAGGGAAGGAGAAAAGGAGGAAGGACAGAAAGAAGAAAGAAGGAAGGAAGGAAGGAAGGAAGGAAGGAAGGAAAGAAGAAAAGAAAGAAGAATGAAATAAATAAATAAAGGGAAAAGGGAGGCAAAGAAGGATGGAAACAGGTAGAAAAGAGGGATGGGAAGGAAGGAAGGAAGTAAGAAAAGACGGCAGGACAGAAGAAAGGAAGGAAAGAGGGTAGGACAGAAAAAGAGAGAGAGAGAGAGAGAGAGAGAGAGAGAGAGAGAGAGAGAGAGAGAGAGAGAGAGAGAGAGAGAGAGAGAGAGAGAGAGAGAGAGAGAGAGAGAGAGAGAGAGAGAGAGAGAGAGAGAGAGAAAGCAAAAATAACAGTGAGACATAAAAAGAGACATGAATACATATTGACAGACAGATAGAGAGACAGACAGACAGAGAGACAGAGAGACAGACAGACAGGAGACAGACACACAGACAGACAGAGCATTAAGAAGAAAAAACAACAGACAAAAACAACTTCCACCACACCACCCTCAGTCTTACATCAGAGAGCCGGTTGTCATTGTGGCAATCGCAGACAGCTGTGTTTTGGATCTGGTGTTGTTTAAGCCGGTTCTTCAGCTGATCCATGATGAAGATGTTTTCGATGGACTCGTGTGACTTGAACTCGTACAGGGTTAGATCCAGGTCCTGCAGCAAAGAGACGACCTCTGACCCATCCCGGAAGTCCACGCACTGCATCTGCGGGGATATTAGATCCAGTTAACAGCTTGTATCAAGAATAACAGCAATGGTAAAAGAAGCTTATCATCAAGTGGGAGAAGATAATTCTGCTAACCATAAGTAAGCAAAACTACAATATCCTGTAGAAGGTAATAGTGAGAAACATCTGGAAACAGAGGAAAACAATAAAAACAAATAAATTACAGAAAATTCAAATGATACAGCTGTAGAAACAGTGGCCAGTAGTGAAAAAGGTTTGTGCCAGGAGAGAGACAAGGGAGAAGAGAGAGAATGATGAAAGAAAGGGGATAAGAAAGAGTGAATGAATGGGGGAGAGAGAAAGACAAAGAGAATGGGTGATTAAGAGAGAGGAAAACAGGCAGAGACAGAAGGTAAATAAATAGATAAATTAATTAATGATTCAGAAAGAGAAAAACAGATTGATAGAGACCGAGGTGAATGAATGAGTGAGACAAATAGAGATAGAAAGTAAATGAACAGATAAATGAGTAAATGGATGAGAGAGAAAAAATATTTTAGATGATTGCTTTGCCCATTCATGACAGGAAGGATATTTGCCTAATTCGAATCCCACCGGCAATAATGCATGCACACACAGCTTCCCACAGGAAGATTTCCTGAGGTAAGAGGCCACACTGAACCTCTCATTTTCACTCACACTATTCTAAGGGTTGACAAAAAGAGGTTTTGTATTTTTTCTTACTTCTATAAAGTCAGGAAATACAACTAAAATGTA
>NW_028234404.1:11394248-11404248 GCF_977035675.1 Penaeus japonicus
TCATCTCCTTCCTCTTTTCTCCTTCTTTGCTTCTATTTACTTTTCTTTCTTCTTCTTATCTCTCTTCTTCACCATTTCTCCTTCTACTTCTCATTTTCATGAGTGAGTGAGAGAGAGAGAAAGGGAGAGGGAGAGGGAGAGGGAGAGGGAGAGGGAGAGGGAGAGGGAGAGGGAGAGGGAGAGGGAGAGGGAGAGGGAGAAGGAGACGGAGAAGGAGAAAGTGAGTGAGTGAGTCTTTAAAGACCGACTTTAACATATCCCCACAAGCACCGTTTATAAGGCAAAACAAGCAATGCAATGACAAGTTTGGGAAAACACTGTATAACGAGTGCGTGCGTGTGTGTGTATGTGTGTGTGTGTGTGTGTGTGTTTATGTGTGTATATTTGCGGGCATATTTGCGAGTTCGGTCATTTTCATAATGAGATGAAGAGTTGAGAGAGGAGAAAGGGACGAGAGAGAGGAGATGAGGGATCGAGGGAGAGGGAGAGGGAGAGGAGGTCGGGGAGAGGGAGAGAGGGGGAGGGGGGAGAGAGAGAAAGGGAGAGGGAGAGAGGAGGAGGAAGAGGGAGAGGGAGAGGGAGAGGGAGAGGGAGAGGGAGACGGAGACGGAGAAGGAGAAAGTGAGTGAGTGAGTCTTTAAAGACCGACTTTAACATATCCCCACAAGCACCGTTTATACACTGTTATAACGTGCGCGCGTGCGTGTGTGTGTATGTGTGTGTGTGTGTTTATGTGTGTATATTTGCGAGTTCGTGTGCGTGCGCGCGCGCGCGCGCGCGTGTGTGTGTGTGTGTGTGTGTGTGCGTGTTTCTGTAAGTGTGCATGGCCGCGTTTCTGTGGTTATGTCCCTTAGGAACATAACCACTTGAACCTCGAGTGTTTTGCAAATATGCAAATTGCCAGGGAATGTGGAAATAATTTGGAGATGATTTATCGGAATTAGGAAGGAAACGGAAAGGATAAATTTCTGAAGAGTTAATCGATTTCAAAATGTTCGACGGAAGTAAACACAAACAATATGCAAATCACGGCCCTTTGTCAACGGTTCTGTCTTTACTTGTGGTCCGTCTGTCATGGCATTCACTTGTAATTATCGTTAGTAAATGTGTGTGTGTGTGTGTGTATGTGTGTGTGTGTGTGTACGTGCGTGCAATTACCTCAATCACACAATCACTTCTTCGTTTCCACCCCCAGAGCCGCGGCGCCGGCGCGGGCTTCCGAAACCCGATGGACATCTTCAACATGTTCTTCGGCGGAGGGATGAGCGAAGACATGGACGAAGACGAAGACGGAGACGACGATTTCTCGGGCATATTCGGAGGGGGCGGCGGAGGAGGTGGGCGTGGCCGAAGCAACAAGCCTCCGCCCACTGAACACCGCCTTCCCGTGAACCTCGAACAGCTCATGCTCGGCACGACGAGGAAGTTGAAGTTGGACAGGAAGAGGCCCTGCACGGCTTGCGACGGCCGAGGGGGGAAGTTCGGCGGGGAGACGGAGACCTGCGTCACGTGTCACGGCAAGGGAGTCAAGGTGAGGGACGCGTTCGGGTGCGTCGCTGCTGGCTTGGGCTTTGGTGGGTCTTAATTTTTTTTTTTGCTGGCGATTTGAAGGTGCCTATAATGATGTTAATGATGGTAATAGCAATTATGTGTTGATAAATAATATTTTTATTACAATTTTACGTTGAAAGGTATTGCTATCTGTGATCTCATACTGAAAATGTGTATCCTATGAATATTATTTTGTCCGCCAGCTGTGTGCAACATAAATCTAAACCCAAAACTTGCATCTTGCAGCTCACGTACCAGCAGCTCGGACCCGGGATGGTCGAGATGCACACCAACTGCCCGACCTGCAATGCAACAGGTAGAATGATTGCAGCGAAGGACCGGTGTTCCGTGTGCGAAGGACTCCGTACGGTGCAGGATACTAAGATCGTTCCGGTGAGTGTTAAATGTGTTAGAAGGAATGTTACGAATGTTAGGAGGAATGTTAGAAATTTTAGGTATAGTAATTTTGCCGTCTATGTTTAAGTGTATTTTCTGGGCATTGTA
This sequence comes from Penaeus japonicus, assembly GCF_977035675.1. Lineage (NCBI taxonomy): Eukaryota > Metazoa > Arthropoda > Malacostraca > Decapoda > Penaeidae > Penaeus > Penaeus japonicus. The sequence goes on from NW_028234404.1 coordinate 11,396,304, forward strand.
TTCGTTGGCTTTATCTTGAGAATTAACTGACTGTTACGTTGAAAAAGGAAATGATCTGATTTGCTTAGTAATGTGGTTCATTTATAAGATGTGCACCCTTTGAGTATCATTACTAACATGCGATACATATTTGATATGACTTCAAATTATTACCCGAAGCATGAGTAAGAAAGCATAAAAATACAAAACTCTTAAGTAAAGAAACCTTGACCTGACCCGTTTTCTATAACATCAGAAAACGTGGACTGACTCCCTTATTTTCTGCATTAATTCCCAGATCGAATTTTTTTTTTTCAATTGATCTTTTTAAAATCTCTTTTCTTCCGAAGTCCTGGGACGAAATTTGAATGTATAATTTTGAGCTGAACGCGAGATCCTTTTGAATGTTAATTAAATTCCAAAGCTTTCTGGATGTTTATTTTTGAGAGAGTTTTAAGGCGTAATATTTTATCCAATAATTATTTTTGGAATATATTTTGACTCTCAATTAGTTCGGTTTGGTAATGCGCTTACGATGATTATGATATATGTAATGATGGGGATGATGATGATTAAGTTAATGCAGATCATGGTGATATTGATGATGATGATAATCATAATGACGATCATCACGATGACAGTTGTGATGATTATGATGATGATAGCGATACTAATGATAACAGTCTTAGTCATAATTATAATAATGCTAAAGACGATGATATACTAATTATGATAATTACATTGTAATAATGATGATAGTATTAATGATAAAAATAATAATGATTATGATAACAATGATAATAATTATTATGATATTGATGACAATAATGATAACAGTGATAGAATTAATGGCATTAATGGTGGTGATGATTATGATAATAGTAATGATAGTAATATTAACGATAATGACAATAATGAAATTGGTACTGATAATGGTGATAGCAATAATAATGATAATAATAAAGATATTATGATAAGGCTAATGATGATAATCATGATAATGATATTGATGATACAAAAATGGCTAATGAGGGTAATAGTAACGACATCTATAATAATGATAATAATAATCATACCCGTAATAATGATAACAATAATGATGATAATGATGATAATATTAACAATGGTAATATAAATCATAATGATAATAATAATAATGGTAATGATAATGATAATAATGATAATAATAATGATAATAATAATAATGATAATAATAATAATGATAATAATAATAATGATAATAATAACAACAATGATAATAATAATGATGATAATAATAATAAAATGATAATAATGATAAGGATAAGAGTAATGATAATAATAATAAAATGATAATGATGATAATAATAGTGATGATAAGGATGATGAAGGTGATAAAATTAATTATGTCTATTTTTTACATGAAAATGTTTTAACATAAATGCTAAAATCAACACAGAAAAAAGAGACAGAAAAAAAGAAATAAAAAAAAGTTATTTTCACCATACGATATCTTTTCGCAATGGGTTTCCCTTCCCCAAATTTTATATAAGGGAAGGTTTGAAAATACTTCAGTACTTTATTATATATTTTTCGGACGTATACTTCTTTTATCGATATATATATATTTTTTTTTTATGTATACATAGACTTTAAATAAGAGAAGGTATATAATGGCCGGTAAAGATAATTACGATAATAGTGATGGAAATGGTGATAATGACGATGATGATAACGATACTGATTAGGGTGATGAAAATGAAGATATTAATGATGATTATGCTAGTGATAATAGTAGAATTAATAATCGCGAGTATGGTAATGATGATTGCAATGATGATAGTGTTAATTAATAATAGTGATGAAGGAGGTATTGGTAATAATTGTCATAACAGTGATGATCAGGATAATAATAATAATAACAATAAAGATAATGGTACTAATAATGATAACAATGATAGTAACGATGATAATAATAATATTGATAATAACAATAATAGTAATAATAATGTTGTTGATAATAAAGATAGTAGTAACGATATTAATGATAATAACAATAAAAAAATGATAATAACAAAGAAAATAACATGAATGGCAATGCATCCAATACCAAAAACAGTAAAAATAATCCCGGAATTACAAGAAAAGGTAAAAGAAATAGAAGGACAAAAACACAAGATGAAGACACGAGCAAAGGGAAGCTTCAAAGATCAGAAAGAAGGGAAGAACTAACAAAAAAAGAAAAAGAGAGAAAAAAAAAGAAAAAAAATCTTTCCGTCTGAAGAGTTTTCAAAAAGTTTGAGACGTGATATTTCGTTCGGTCTTGGAGATCAAGGGAGGAGTGGGGTGGGGGTGGGTGGGTGGGGGGAGGTTGGAGAGGGAGGATGAGGATGGGGATGAGATGAGGAGGAAGGGGCGTAGGGTGGAATAATGAGAGGAGGGAGTGGGGGGAAGGAGTGCGAGAGGAAGGAGGGAGGGAGGGAAGGAGAGGGAGGGAAAGAGGTTGGGATGAATGAGAGGAGGGAAGTGGGAGGGAAGGACTCTAAGAGGAGGGAGGAAGGGAGGGAAGAGGAGTACCTGTAAAAACCGGATATTGACGACTGTTGCATTTGCCAGTGAAAATAGCATTGCAGGTCGTGTTATCGGTCGTAATGTTTTGCTAATTATAGTTAATTGTCCTCTATTTGTTGAAAGTCAGATCATAAATTTTGTTACAGATTAACTTGTTACAGATCTATCACAGTTATATAATAGGTATTGTAAACAAGCTGTGTACAAATATATATGTAATTTATTCTTTATTGAGATATCAATTATGTTTGTTATCAGGATTATGTAAAAACCTGCGGGCGGTAAGTGTTGGAAAATTATGGGTGGGTTGACTATGACCAAAGGACTCACTTATAACATTTTGGTGGTGTATCTACTTAATTAGCCACCGATTAACCCCCTAATTCCGTTATCTGGCGGCAAGAAATCAATATATTCGAGACAAAACACCAAAAACAAAAATTGGTAGAGTACTTTTATTTTTTAATCACATATAAAAAACCCGGTTTCCAATGTATTTCGAATAGGGTTTCGCTTGCTATAGTGGTACAACGTAGGCCTACCATAAACAAAAGTTTGGGATCATTTTCTCATTATGACCTTGTAGGAAAAAAAGATACCTATTGCAAATGTAATTTTCAAAAACCGGATAAAATACAACGAAATGCGAAGTGGGATTATTTTGCTATTGTGACCTCGTTAAAAAGGAGAAAAGAGAATGTTCACTTCAAACGTGTTCCTAAAAATTGTCAAGAGTGTACCAGAGTGGAACAATGAATAACTAAAGTTAGTTTCGCAATCTCTGGTGGTGGTGACTTATCTGTTTAATTGTATTTGTTATGTGTTTTGTTTTGTTGCTATGATTATTGTCGATATTTATTGTTCTTTTTTGGGGGGGTCATTATCATTACTTTTTTATGTTGTTGCTGCTGCTAATGATGATGATGGTTATCACTATCATCATAATTTTTATCATTATCATTATCATCATCATCATCATCACCACCACCACCACCACTATCATGGTTATAAACATGATTATCATCACTATAACTTTATCTCTTGAATTAAAATTACTTTTCCATGTTCATGTTCCCTTTCTCAATTACGCATACTTAGAAAACTCAATAGCTGGCGAACAAAGCTCATGTTAAAATCGTTTCTTTGAAGACAGTAAAATATAAATCAGCATTTAAAACTATCGTATGTAAATTTCAATTTGTATTCCTGTATCTGGAAGTATGAAAAACGAAAGAAAAAAGTTTTACAGGTTTATGCTAACTTTTTAGTCGTATTCTTTGTAAAGGTTAGATGAGGCATGTTATACTCTTCAAACTTTCTGTAATGTTATAAAGCTACTTGGGATACCGATCTATATTAAGCACAGAGGAATAACTTTCTTAGCGTCCAATGGTGTATTGTGAACAACTTTACAGCTGTTGAAAATGTACACGCTAATTCTTTATGGTTCGTTTCTTGTATAGAAGATTGTTTTGGTCTCATTATGTGGTCTGGATTAGGAATTAGAATACTGAATGGAATAAGCTATGACTTTCTTTGATGAATCGTGATGGTTCGTGCTGATGAATATAATATATATATATATATATATATATATATATATATATATATATATATGTGTGTGTGTGTGTGTGTGTGTGTGTGTGTGTGTGTGTGTGTGTGTGTGTGTGTGTGTGTGTGTGTGTGTGTGTGTGTGTATGTATACATACATACAAATATATATATATATATATATATATATATATATATATATATATATACTCATAAATGTGTGCTTGTGTGCATTGTGTATGTTTGTGTCCAGAGTATAAATAAAGTTGTTACATTTTTTTAACGACCACCGTCTTCGTTACGACTTCAAATTGCCCTAATAGTCTCAAACGTTTCGAAATGTCTGATTAGATCAATCGGCATTTCAATCACTGGGTGCACTTTTGATGGATTAGCTAAAGGTCTTTGATATCTATTTAGTCTAATGACAATTGACTTGGCTAAATGTGCTAATCAATAAGCTTAGTTCACTCGAAGCAGTGAAAACCTACCTTCACTCAAACAGACTCGAGCTCTACCTGACCTAAGCAAAACTGAACAAGACTCAAACCAAATCTAAAGCAACTAAACTCAACTTAAGTCTAATCTTCCTCCAACCCCCCTTACCTATAACCAGAACCGGATTTAAGGCAGGGCTCATAAAACTACAGCGCAGACTCTGAGATTTCAAGAAAGTCTGTATTTGCCCCGTTTAGTACCCCAGGTCATGATATAACCCTATCCGGTCCTGATTACTTCCTATCTCGCCTTTTAGTTAGTTTTATCAATGACGAGACTAATTACTATTAGGCTATTCAGATAACGAAGGGTTTTCCGCGCTGTGGTTTAACAATAATTAATGATAATTAATTACAGAACGCGTAATGGATGGTAGAGACCACATTGTGTTTTCCCCTCCACTTCAGCCTGTGCTCATGTCTTGTCTACTCTCCTATCTTGTCCAACATCTAAACTGTCCCCATTTTTTTTTTTTTTTTTTTTTTAGCCAGAAAAGTATTGGTATATATGAATAACATCTAAGTATGTGCACTTATATTTCATGCTCGTATCTGCACTAGTTTCTTCAAAGTCAAGATCAATTATCAATTTTGATTTTAATCACAAACGAAGTTTCTGCATCTTGTACAATCACTGTTCAAAAGGCGAATCAGCAACAAAACAGTTGCGTTATTTGTGTGTATGTGTCACTGGCAGCTCTTGGGAAATAGATTTTTAGTATTAGAGGCAAAAGTTTTCATCCTCACTGGTATAACATAAATGATTTGGTTTTTAGTGTGGAATATGAATCCTCACGAACAAGCACATAGACACAGCAAGATGGAGCGAAACAAAGACACTAAATAAAAAGGAAACATTTAACTGTGACGTTTCCATTCTTTTTTTAGAATCATCAGAGGCCGGAAAAACCTAGATAATGATTTGATAAATTATTACTGTCCGATGAGGAATTTAGTCGACCTCAGAAGGTCACGGCTTAGCGTGGTCTCCTGTTATGGTGGCCTTGGACACATGTGCATAAGCATTCTATGTATTTGTATCAGTAGTTGCATTTGCCCCCTTGCGTCTGACCTCGTCCCCAGTGTAGAATTTGTGTTCGCAAGATAGGCTACTGTGCTTAACCAACGCGAACGTTGCAAAATTGTTTGACAAGTACTGCAAAAAGTGTATTATGCAGAATTTTATGTCATTATTTCCTCTTATGTTTACAAAAACGGATTTTTTGTCACACATTAGTCGCTTTTTCGTTGTTTTTTTCGCGTGTAGTTAGTTTCATGTATCATGTGGATAATTGATTGGTGTAGCGACCTTGTAGGGCTCCTATAAAGCTAGAGTCTAACGACCGGTAACACGCATTCCGGCCCGTGAGTGTTAACAATGGGTAGTTTCGAGGGCCTATAACGAGTAAGTACTTTAAGTACCTACAATGCCCATAACGAGTTCCTCAACAACTACTCATAACAGGCAATGCCATGATTACTGCCGACACCAACCAGCGATGACTAATGAGGACGTCTGCATTTCAGGTGGACATTGAGCGAGGGATGCACCATGGCACCAAGATCTACCTGAAGGGAGAAGGAGACCAGGACGCAGGACAAGAAGCGGGTGATGTCGTCATTATCCTGCAGGAGAAGCCACACGAGATATTCAAGAGGAAGGGACTCGATCTGTACACGGATATGAAGGTGAGGGTTTTTGGGATAGGAGAGAGTGAAGAAGGAGGGTGAGATTGCTATTGCTCATATTGTTATTATACTATCGTTATGATGGAGATTGTCATTATGATTAGTTTCCTTTCTAGAGTTATTGTTGCTATTGCTAGTGTTTTTTTATAGTTGTTAGTCAAATCATCATCATTATTATTATTATCATTATTATTATTATTATCATTAGTGTTGTTGTTATTGTTATTGTTCTTATTATTATTATTATTATTATTATTATAATTATTGTCCTAACTAAATCATACGGGTTTAAAAAAAAAAATCCTTCACCCTTACCATTTATATAAAGATCATCCATATCCATAGACACAGCGATTCAGCAACAGTCTCCTACCATACAGGTATTGCTCCCAAAATAGATATCTCCATCAAACACAGCAAACCCACGATCATTCCTACCTTCAAAGACAACAGCAGACACACACAATATCCTCCTACAAAGACTACAAAGAAGCGATATCCTTCATCCTATCCCCTTGCCCTCAGATCAGCCTAATAGTATATTCTTTCGCCTTTTTTTCCCTCCTCGTCCTCAGATAAACCTAGTGGAAGCCCTGTGTGGGTTCCGCCGCACTCTAACCACCCTAGACGGACGCACCCTGGCAGTGACTCACCCTCAGGGGAAAGTGATCGACCCTGATGACGAGAAGGTGATTGCCGAAGAAGGATTCCCTCTCTTTAGGAATCCTTACGTCCGAGGCGACCTTTATATCAAGTTCCTGGTAAGGAGTGGAGGCTGATGCTCTCCGGTACGCGATTCGCTCGTTGGTTTGGCGACGCTGATTGTTGGTAGCACACTCAGATATGTATTGGTGTGTGTGTTTGTGTTTGTTTGTTTGTGTGTGTGTGTGTGTGAGTGTGTGTGTGTGTGTGTGTGTGTGTGTGTGTGTGTGTATGTATGATAAAGAGTGAGCGAGCGAGTGAGTGAGTGTTTCTATTTTGGTTCATTGAGGATAAGCATTCATGTCTGCCATATGAATATTCACGCAGTGATTCTTGAAAGTGTCTGATAATGAGAAATAGAAAGAAAAAAATCCGACAAACACACATACCCCCCCCCCCCAACAAAAAATGGAAAAAGAAAAAAATGTGTATATATATATATATACATATATATACACACACTTTCCTAAGACTTCCCAGCCCCATTCAAACTAACTCCCCGACCTGCCTGGCCTTTTCAGGTTGAATTCCCCGACACGGTCGACAGCAGCTTCATGACGGAGTTCGAAGCCGTGTTCCCGCGAGGACCCTCCGAGATGCTCACCGGGGAGGAGGAGATGGTTACCATGAGCCCATACGTCGAGGAGAAAGGACAAAGAGAACGTGAGAGGGACATATACCACGAGGATGAGAGAATGGAGACGGATGACCAGCCTGCGGGTTGTAGACAGTCTTAGTCTTTTTTAGAGTCTTAGTTCTCGCATTTGTTGTCACTCGGGGGGGATTCGAAGTAAGTCCGGGTAAGGCTCTTCAAGGTGGTTTCTTTAATTAAGCCGTTGTAGGAGGGAATGCAGGAGGGTCTTTTACGGGGTTCTTACGGTTCTGGGGTGAATTGTTGGTTCTAAGACTGGCTTTTTTTCTTGGTTCTAGACAATCCGGCAATCCTTACGGTTCTAAAAGAGAGTAGGCTGTTCCTA
>NW_028234404.1:11429248-11431748 GCF_977035675.1 Penaeus japonicus
CTCCCTTCCATCCCTCTCTTCTTCCTTCCCTCTCTCCCTACCTCGCTCTCGCTGCTTTCCAATCCCTACTTCTCTCTCTCTCTTTCCCTCCCTCTCTCCCTCCCTCCTCCTCTCCCTCCCTCCTTCCCTCCCTCCATCCATCCCTTTCCTCCCACCCTCCCACCTCCCTCCCTCCCTCCCTCCTTCCCTCCCTCCCTTCCATCCCTCTCTTCTTCCTTCCCTCTCTCCCTACCTCGCTCTCGCTGCTTTCCAATCCCTACTTCTCTCTCTCTCTCTTTCCCTCCCTCTCTCCCTCCCTCCTCCTCTCCTTCCCTCCTTCCCTCCCTCCATCCATCCCTTTCCCTCCCACCCTCCCACCCTCCTTCCCTCCCTCCCTTCCATCCCTCTCTTCTTCCTTCCCTCTCTCCCTACCTCGCTCTCGCTGCTTTCCAATCCCTACTTCTCTCTCTCTCTCTTTCCCTCCCTCTCTCCCTCCCTCCTCCTCTCCTTCCCTCCTTCTCTCCCTCCATCCATCCCTTTCCCTCCCACCCTCCCACCCTCCCTCCCTCCCTCTCTCCCTCTCTCCCTCTCACAGTAAAGCCCCACCGCTCCCCCCCTTACCCCTCCCCAAAAAAAAAAAAAAGACTAAACCAAATCAAAAGGCCAAAGCATTTCGAAACAAAAGGCCGTGGTGTGGCGAGCCTATGTGACCTGGAAGTGGAGTGGGACTTGAGTCTTTCATAAAGTATAACGTTAGGAGTGCTTCCTCGGGGGATCTCGGCGCAAGCAATGGAAGATTGCGTGCTTGGCCTCGCTTGTAGTTTGTTTTGCTTTTTGATGTATCATTCTTATTGTTGTTATTGTTGTTATTATCATTGTTGTTGTCATTGTTATTATTATCAGCATTACCATTATTATCATTATTGTTATTATCACATTTTGTTATCATTATTATTATCATTATTATTATTATTATCATTATCATTATTATTATCATTATTATCATTATTATTATCATTATCATTATTGATGTTTTAAGTGTTATTATCATTTTCATCATAATAATTATAACTATTTTTGTTATCATTATCATTCGTAGTATTTTTTTTTTTTTTTTTTTTAGAATTGGATTTTTATTATCGTTATCATTGTCATTATCATTACCATTATCATCATTATCACTATCACCATCACTATGACAATAATAGCAGATGATAATAACAACGATAGTGATAATGATAATGATCATGGTTAATTATCATTGTGATAATGATTATGAATAGTTTTGTTATTATAATTTCATCATATTAATTGGATTTCTTTCAATCGCCTCATTAGCATGATTTTGTTTGTGATAATTCTTTATAATATACAAGCTCATGTTAATGCTATTTGCTGATCAATTGACTGATTGTTAAAATTATATTCAATCACTATATAATTGTTGAGATTATTATCATTATAGTTTTTATTTTATTTCTTAATTTCATTGTTTATTGTCTCAATCGCTATATTATCATTATTTTTTATATCATTTTATTATCTGATGTCGTGTCGTGTTAATATGCTATTTGGTTGTTTGTTGTTTAAAAGTATCATCATTATCATGGTGATGAATTCGGATGTTGGTTGTTTGTTATTTATATACTCAGTATCATTATTGTTTTCTTGTTATCATGTATATCATTGTCTTAACCTTAAAGTTGTTGTTATTAGTAGGCCTACTATTTTGAATTATTTTCCTCGTTATTATCAGAGCTTTAGTTGGTGTTATTATCATTATTCTTATTATTATAATTATTATTGACATTACTGCTATTATCATTATCATTGTTGTTGCTGCTGTTGTTATGATCACTATCATATCAATCATTATCACTATTATTATTATCATTATGATTATTGTTATCATTATTCTTATTAGTAGTAGTAGCAGTAGTAGTAGTAGTAGTAGTAGCAGTTGTTGTATCATCATCACCATAGTAATTACTATTATTAATATTATAATGATGATCATCATCATCATTATCTTCATTGTAATCATAATCAATGATTACTATTACTATGATAACTGTTGTCATTATTATTTTCATTATCATTATCAACATGGTAATAATTACTATTATCATCATCCTTTTATCATTCACTTTATTATCATCGTTATTATCACCCTAAATATCATTGCCATCGTTATCATTATTGTTATGATTGTTATCATCATTATAGACGTATTTCCTATAATCATTAGTAATACAATAGATTCTAATCCCACATTAAAAAAAAAAAATCAGGTAGAAAACTAAGTATATGACAGAATCAATTACAAAAAATAAACAAGCCCTTATGCCTTACCTTTATATATCTTAATTTTCTGCACAAAGATAAAATATAATATATATATATATTGAAAAGTTGAACAGCATCCTTCTCTCCTTTTGCCGAAGGGACGAAAATTGATATTCTCATCCATAAGGATTTACGCTTGCATTTAAGACGGCACATCACGCGAGACCAAGGAGCT
>NW_028234404.1:11461748-11464248 GCF_977035675.1 Penaeus japonicus
GGAAGGAGGGGGGAAGGGGAACGGGGTAGGAGGAGGAGGAGGAGGGGGAAAGGCGCGAAAGAGAAAGAGTAAGAGGGGAGTAGCAGGGGGAAGGAAGAGGTGGGAAGGAGGGGGAAGGGGAACGGGGTAGGAGGGAGAGGGGAGAGAGAGAGGAGGGGGTGAAAAGGATGGGAAAAGAAAGAGAAAAAAGGAAGAGGGGAGTAAATGAACGAGGAAAAGGGAGGGAGGAGATGGAAGGGAAAGAGGGCAGGCCTAAAAGGAGAAATGTAGAAGGGAGGAAGGGACAGAGGGAAAGAAAGAAAGTGAGAAGCGAGGCGAAAGGGAGAAAGAGAGGAATAGAAGGAAGAGAGTCGAGGAAGGGAAGGGGGGGGGGAGGTGGCGGTAAGGAGAGTAAAAGAGATGAGAGCGATGGATTCACGGGGGATGGGGAGGGGAAGGGGGAAGACGGGAGGGGGGGGTAGACGAAAGAGGGCTAGGAATTTTGATGATAGTGAAGGAATGGCAGGAAATGAGAGATCAAGGCGAGCATGGAAATTATGTTGCTTTCATCGATTCGTTTGTACGTTTCGCCTTGTTCTCATTTTATTTTTTTCTATCTTTGTATATCGTCATCATTACTAGTCATAATCATCTTTATCATTATCATCATCATTAATCATCATCATTACTATAGTCATAATCATCTTTATCATTATCATCATCATTAATCATCAATCATCGTCATCATCATCATCATCATCATCATTCTCCTCCTCCCCCCCCCCTCATCATCATCATCATCATCATCATCATTTCTATCATATCACGTTGCATCTATCAGAGCAACTACCATTAACATTACTGTCAGAATTGTTGCAGACGTATCAATATCGCTTTGCCTCGTCCATTTACACATTGCAATGGACTGTTATCCCCTCTACTGAATCAGTCAATCATTATTCCCAGGCTCAGATCATTATCTTGTCACGAGGGGATTGCGGAATCATTTTGCTGTTGGTGCAAATGTACACAGACTTTTTCAATATATGAAGATACGTATGTATACACAGAGACACGTACATACATATAGAGATATGTACGTACACGCACATAAGCACATATACAGATACAGACACACACACACACACACATCCACAAACATACATACACACACACACACACATTCAAACACACAGACACGCACACATACACACACACACACACACAGACACACACACACACACACACACACACACATCCAGGAAGAACGAAAATACAGAAAAAAAAACTGAGCACTTAAGAAGATGTGAATAACAAACACTGTACAATACTCCGGGCACTGTAGGGCCAGGAGTATACACCGATTCATATTAAATTACGTTGGGTCAGCCTTTACGAATATGAGGAAGTCTAGAGTACAGTCCTGCACAAAGGGCGTGATAGCGTTAATGCGCCACTGAAACCATGGACACACACGCACGAACACATACACGAACACAAACACACACACACACACACACACACACACACACAAACACACATCCACCCCCCCCCCTTCCCACCCATCCAATCCCCCCTCACACGCATTATTATTATTATCAAAACGTGACTAAAGGGCCAAACACAGGGAAGACTCTAGTGCCATGTCGCTCCCTCCCAGGTGACACTGGTGCCTGAGATATGGCCGAAAAGATCGTATATATTTCCCGTATTCATTGGGTTGATATTATAATTACTATTGTTAACATTATTATCATTATCATTATTATTATCATGAAATATATTGCCATCATCGTCATCATTATCATTGTTATTATTATTTTACTGTTTCTCATTATTGTTATCTTTATTAGTTGTTATCATTATAATGGTGATAGTGATGATGGTGACTGATAATGATAACAATATCATTATCATTGTCATCATCAATATTATCTTTGTTATTGATATTATTATCATCATCATCATTAATATTATTGTCATTTATTATTATTATTAATTTGCCATAACCATTGCTAGTGGCAGTAGTCTATTAATGTTGTCATCATGATATTAATCATTACAGTATATATATCATAAATATTGTGATTATCATTATTGTATTGATTGCTATCATTGTAACCATTATGATCAGTATAGTTATTTTCATTGCCATTTTTATTTTCGTCACTACCACTGTCAACATTGTTTTTATTTCTGTTATTTTAATTATATATATATAATTCAAATTTATCAATCCCATCAACATTATCGTAGTTTACAATAAGCCATTAGCACCGTCAGTAAGATCATGATACCAATAAGATTCACCTATGCAATGTAGTATCTGATGTAGACTCGATCAGTTGATTGCAATATTGAGAAAGCCTGGCAGAGGGCACATATAAGCCTCATGGTATAGTAACACACGAAACGTGACTAAACTGACGAACACTAAGAAACGCTTCGATGTCATGTACCTCTCCATCTAAGGATTTTTTTTTTTATTACAATGTAGTGTGTGTGTGTGTGTGTGTGTGTG
>NW_028234404.1:11474248-11475289 GCF_977035675.1 Penaeus japonicus
TGTGTGTGTGTGTGTGTGTGTGTGTGTGTGCATGAGAGAGTATGAATATGACATTATTGCTACTACGACTAACCTATAAATAATATAGTAACCCCCGGAACAGTATACATAGTACAATAATTATGTTTATGTATGAGCAATAACCAGAATACGAAGAAATGAGGAACAAAGTACTGATAAATGAAAAGATACAACAAATAATGACGTCATATGCTATGCTAATTGGCCAAATAATATAGATTCATTTTACATTCACCGCTTCCTTATATATCATAAGTTTTTTTCTTTTGTATTTTATTCTCGTAAATCAGGTAGATGAAGAAGTGTCCAATATGACCCTGCATAATTTCATTTTTCTTACGATTACTATGCTAGCGATAAGAATATAGAATCTGACCCCTTAGTTGACCCACATCACCAACTGACCAACAACTAACCCGCTTTGACCTAGAATACAAATGACCTAACTTTAGTCTCCCAAGCCCTAGCCTACAGGTGAAACAAATTAAGGTCATTGAACCACACGAAGCTGATGATTCAACAAGTTAATGACCTGCAGCAAACTCAACTTGATCTATTGAAGTACAGCCGACCTACCCTTGATTGATTAAACTTCAGTTGATACAGGTTATATATGGATAGGCCAGAGCAGACCTTCCAAATAGCTAGATTACAGAAAATTGTACTATACCCACACTGGATTATTATTATTATTATCATTACTATCATTTTTTTATTATCATTATCATTTTTTTATTTTTTTTTATTATTTTTTTTTTTTTGAGGGGGGGGGGATACTTTCAGTAAGCCTATTACGTGTATCCACCAAAACACGATCTTGTTATCTACCAAACCCATATAGATACATCTTGTATCTTCCTGATATCTTTATTCGTAACATAACCCTCGATCCGTTGATATTATCTTTATATCATTATAACACATACATGATGGCATTCATCTCATGTTATAACAGTCTTTGTCTTAATGCATGTTATATGAAGGAAGTATTTCTCTGGAACTCCTCAGTGACTTTTCCAG
>NW_028234404.1:11487889-11490389 GCF_977035675.1 Penaeus japonicus
TGCCATTAATGATGATAATCTTGTCAGTTGTAATAATTACCATGTTTGTTATTATTCTTATATCATTACTGTTGGTATTGTCATAATTATTATCATTACCATTATTATTATCATTGTTATTACTGTTACGCTAATGACAATGATATCGATAACAGTTTCAATAATCTCTAATATTATTATCATTATTATTGTTGTTATCCTTTTCACTATCATCAATAATATTATTACTTTACTCTCTTTATCACTATCATTGTTAGCTTTTTGTTGTTGCTTTTCCTGTATTGTTGTACGTCTGTCTTTTCTATAATAATGATAATTATTCTGGCAATACATCCAATTATTACTGCAATTATTCTCATCATCATCAACATTGTCATCATTGCATACAATCGCCGAATAGAGGAGGAAATGACATCAACTACTTTCATTTATTTGTTGACCTTTAGATAAATTGGTTTGTCACCAAGATTATGCACAAAAGTTACTGAAGGTTCGTGATGAAAGTTTATGGTGGGGTTGTCCATGGCCCATGAACAAAGGTGATTAGATTTTGTTTTTGCGTTTTGGTCTAGGTAAGTCGATTTTCGGGTTGATTGATTGCAGATTACGAGTGGATTTGTGTGAAAGGAGTGGATATTTTGTGGTAGGTGGAAGTAGATTAACGGTAGAAGAAGGTAGATTAAAGATTTCTGCCACAGAATAAATAGATATCTTATTTTTCATCATTATCGTTACTGTCACTGTAGAAGGAAGTTATGATATAGACTGTGTTGTGTGTTTGTCTGTTTGTGTGTTTGTTTTTATCAACCATTTTGCGAGAAATTTTGCAAAAAGAAGAAAAAAAAAAAAAAAAGTTTATGTGAAGGATGCCTATGACTTAGGCATTAGTTGGTTAGACTTTTGTAGTGATTCAGAGTATGTGAGTAAATATTGGTTGGAATAAGGAAGATTAAGAGTAGTTTTTTTTAGAAGAGTTTATCTTTGGGGTAAATTACGGTTAATGAGGAGAGATTATGAGGTTGATGAGTGCAGATTAGAAACCAATCTTACGCAACAGTTCTCCCATGAAAAGACATTTTTGTAAATAACGCAAAGAACAGTACAACCATAGAGGAGGGATTTGAATAATCCGAGTTCTAATCTCACGTTTTTCCTCTCTATGTGTTTTGAATATGTACAAGTAATTGGCGTATTATACCCTACGAGAGTGAACGAGAAAGAGAGGGAAGGAGGGAGGGAGGGAAAAAGGGAGGGAGGGAAAAAGGGAGGGAGGGGAGGAGGGAGGGAGGGAGGTAGAAAGAGAGAGAGAGAGAGAGAGAGAGAGAGAAAATATATAAAATAAAGTGTAGAAAGACCAGAATATACAGTAAACATTTTGGATTAGGAAATGTGGCAACATATACATTACTATTTGTAAATGTGTATTTATGTATGTTGCCTATTTATGTATGTAAGTGTGATATATCTATACATATCGAATAATTACGTGCATGTATGTTTTTTCATACCTGATATAGCCCATAATCAGATCAAATTTCCATGTAATGACATCAATTAATCAAAATATTTATGTGTTTACATTTTACGATTCATGTGGACTCATGGATTTTTTTTTTTTTTTTTTAAGTGATTAAGAAAATTGAATATATTTTACGTAATAGTATCACATGATGGTCAACATACTATTCCTTGTATATGCATGAGATAGCATGAATAGTATGAGATCGAATGTAAACACAAAATTCAAGAAGGAAATTATCTTTGGTCAGTGGTAAGAAGTCCCCACCAGATACGCCGATCGGAATCCGAAGATATGCCTCATTCTGTTGTTATTATTATTATTATTATTATTATTATTATTATTATTATTATTATTATCGTTGTTGTTGTTATTATTATTATTGTTGTTATTATTATTATTATTGTTATTATTATTATTGTTATTATTATTATCATTATAATTATTATTACTATTATTATTATTATTGTTATTGTTATTGTTATTGTCATTGTCATTATTATTTCTTGCGTATATGTGCGTGTGTGAGGGGTTGGGGTCCTCTTAGGGAATCTGCTATCGAAACTACATGCATTCCATAATGTTTGTTTGTTTTTCTTATTCTCTTCATTTCTTGTATTTTTGATGTGAGGTAGGGGGAGGGGGAGGCATTTGACATCAATATAACGGCAGTTAGAACTTTCTATAAGGGTTGTGATTAAGGAAGTGTTTGAAGAAAAGGATCACCAAATATTTCCTTAGTGTAAACATGTACTGTGATAATTCTAGTAACCATATATAGTTTAATTGTGAGAGTTAAATGTAAGTAAGACTGACAGAAATAAACAGCACATTATGGCATATATATATGTATATATGTATATATATATATATATATATATATATATATATATATATATATATATATATATATATATATATTGCATTGTAGATATTGCATTTATTATTTGCATTTATATCACATGTATATTATTCACATTA
>NW_028234404.1:11492889-11500389 GCF_977035675.1 Penaeus japonicus
TGCACCTCTTGTTTGGTGCCTTGTGGTCATGCATGCACTCAGTCGTTTTGGCCAGTGCACTTTCTTTTACATGCACATTGGTGCCACATTTACATCTCTTTGTTTATGCAGTGTTGCCACGTGTTCGCGTATGTTTGTTTACAGATTGTGGGAGTATGGCGAGTCCTGTTTTGTTCGTTGTATCCATGCGGTTTTTGCATGGAGATGCATGTTTGTATATGTGCGGGTTTGAGGGATGGTGCGTTTTCCCCTACCCTCTTTATTTGTGTGTTTGTGTGTGTGTGTGTGTGTGTGTGTGTGTGTGTGTGTGTGTGTGTGTGTGTGTGTGTGTGTGTGTGTGCGTCTGTCTCGCTTACTGTTCATCTGTGTGTGCATGTGTGCACGTGTATGTGAATACGTCCATGTTACAGTCACTGTTAGGTGGGTTGTCATCCACATTACTTCCTTGGTCCGTCATGCACACCGTTTCATTTTGTGCATTCAAGCTGACTGTATATCAGTGTCAGTTGTCTGTGTGCAGTAGTGTCATCGATCGGGGATGGGGGGAGAGGAGGAGGTGCTGGGGAGGGGGGTGGGGTGAGGGTGGTGGGGGTGAGGGTGGAGGTGGGGGTGGGGGTGGCGGCAGTTTGGCACCGACCTTCCCCTACCTACTGCCTTCACCTGCGGTATCACTACAACTTACGGCGTCACCACGGACATGCATACCTGAAAAAAAAAAATGCATGAATGAACACACACAGACACACACCTTAACTAATACTAACACACACGTACACACACACACACACACACCACACACACACATATAAACACACGAACACACACACACACACACACACACACACCACACACACACACACATATAAACACACGAACACACACACACGTACCCGTACACACACACACACACACACACACACACACACACACACACACACACACGAACACACACACACACACATATATACACACGAACACACACACACGTGCATGCATGCAAAAGGTATGAAAACCTCAATCCTAAAATATGCATGACCATGTTTCTGAATAAATTTCTTCTTTTTTTTATTTTTGTTCATTCTGAGGAAAATGAACTAAACGTCGAAAAAAATGTTTAAAATCATGGTAGAAATGAAGATATTAGGAATAATGATAATGATGATAATGATGATAATGATAAGAAATAAAGATGATAAAGATGACTATGATACAAATGGCAATGATAATAATAATTATAAGGATGATGATGATAGGGGTAATAACTAAATGTCAATGATGATATTAATAACAATAATTACAATGGTAGTGTTGATAATGATAATGATAATGCTATCACCACTGATGATGATTATGATACAACTTATGATTTTGATGATATGGACGATAATGATAAAATGACAATAGCAATAATAATGATGATGATAATGATAATGATAGTAATAACGATAATGATGATAATGATGGTAGAATTTTAAGTAATTATATAAATGATAAAAATAATGATCATAACGATGATGATAATGATGATAATAATTATAACGATGATGATAATAATATTAATCATTATGATAGGAATAATGATTATGATAATGATGATTATGTTAATAATATTAGTGTTCATCAATTAGGATAATAAAAATAATGATGATAAGAATGATTATACTAGTGATAATAGTAGTAAAAATAATGATATCGTTGATGACAAGAACAATAATGATAATGGAAATATTGATCAAGATGATAATTATAATAATAATGATGATAATGATAAATGTAGTAATGGTACTAGTGATGATAATGCTGATAATGATAATGACAATTATAACAATAATGATAACAAGAATCATAATCATAATAATGAGGATAATAATATAATCACTCCTGATGTCTAGAATAACAATAATGATGTTGTTAATGATAATAGTGATAATGACAACAATAATGATCATAATGATGATAATCATAATGACTATAATGACACTAAAATACTAATGACAATAGTGATGATAATAATAGCAATAATAACAATGGTAATAATTAACAATGATAATAACAATAATGATGATAATTATGATAATGATGATGATGGTTAATGATGATTGCAATAATAATAATGACAATGATAAAATTACAAAATTATTACAATTACAAAAATGCAATAATGAAAAGGAAAATAATTATATGGATGATATTAATAAGGTTGATAACAACGATGATGATAATGATAATAATGATAAGATGAATGATAATGATAAGAGCAACAACAACAATGATAATAATTATAATGATAATGATAAAAACAACAACAACAATGATATTGATTATAATGATAATAATAAAAACAACAACAACAATGATAATAATTATAATGATAATGATAATAATGAATACCCAAAAATGTCATCAATTTGAATAATGAAAAATGCAATAAAAATTATAAGAGAGATAAACATGCATAAAATCTCAATTCATGACGTGAGGTCAACAGCTAATCATAAATTAATTATGCATTACTAACACTTTTGCAATCCTATGCATCAACACAGCAGCATGTTCAGTCTAATCGGATAGACACTCTGCTTATACTGATAGATTGCAGTGCATAGGATAAGAGAAGGTGAAGAAGAGTGAAGCGAAGGGAGGAGGTAAGAGAGAGGAATAATTAAGAGAGGGAGATGAAGAGCAATTTTTTTTTTTTTTTTTTTTTTTTTTTTTGTCAGTTTATT
The DNA here is from genome assembly GCF_977035675.1 of Penaeus japonicus. Taxonomy (NCBI): domain Eukaryota; kingdom Metazoa; phylum Arthropoda; class Malacostraca; order Decapoda; family Penaeidae; genus Penaeus; species Penaeus japonicus. The sequence continues at coordinate 11,495,616 of NW_028234404.1, forward strand.
GCTCTCCGGGAGTGCCAGACGTAGTAAGTGAAAAGTGATCTAATTCATACAAGTAATAAAGAAGATGGGAGAGTAAGGGAGAAGAAGGATATGCGAAAATGCGAAGGAAGGAATAAAAGAAACAACGAGAAATAAAAAAAAGGAAAACATAAGATTTGACAAAAATAATAATGATAAGATAAAGAAAAGAAAAAAGTATCCCAAACAAGGGAAAAAATCAGACACAAAAAGATATGAGAAAACCAAAGGAGATGAAAGTCAACAATTAATCATGAGACGGATGAAAAGCAAACGATGACCTTAGTGAATTAATGAGTAAAAAGACTGATAAAGAAATACATAATTCATGAATTGCTTAGGTCAATGACCAATCCGATTCTTGCTATTATCTTACATTACAAGATGGGTGGTTGTTGTTGCAGTTATATTTGTTATCATAATCAATATCTTTACTATTATTCCTCCTCCTCCTCCTCCTCCTCCTCATCATCATCATCATCATCATCATCATCATTTCAAAACGACGAAATTTTAAAGAGAAAGACACAGAAGAAATGAAAATAAAAGGAAATACAAACAAGGTGAACAAAATACCTATTTGAGAACATATAAAACAGGTAATTAAATCGATCAACAAATTATTAGAAAATTAGATAAAAACAATAGATGAATAACACGAATGAATGCCCAAATAAACAAATTAAAGAGGACGTGAATAAGTAACTTAGTATAAATAAGGATTTATAAAGAAACAAATATGTATCCTCATTATTTTGATAATTTATACTTAATAAAGATACTAATATAATCAAACAGGAAAGAGACTGACTACCATAGATAAAATATATATACTAACGCCTTATTTACATGTTGATGCTTCACTAATGATAATAAGGAAAGTCTGCTATTAACCCTAATTAACGTTAATAAAGATTAATGTTGCATTGCCTAGTCATCGAGATGCATCAGTCAGTCAACAGTCACTCGGTCAGTTTAGATAATCACTTAAACAGCTAAACATTCAGTCAGCTCAAAAGTCAGTTATTCGAACAGGGAGTCGACCAGTCAAATAATTAGTCAACCAGCCAAATAGTCAGTTAGCCAGTTAAACAGTCAATAAGACAGTCAGTCGCACAGTCAGCTAGTCAAAAAGTCAGCCAGGTAAAGAGTCAGCCAGCCAGTGAGTTCAACAACCAGTCAAACAGCCAGTTAAACAGTTTAATATTTAGTCAGCTTATTCAGCCAGTCAGTCAGTCGGCCAGATAAACAGTTAGTCAAACCGCCAAACAGTCAGCCAGACATTTAAGCAGCCAGTCGACCAGTCAGGCAGTTAGTCAACCAACTCAACCAGCCACCCAAACATCCAGCCAAACCCCTAAGATATACTCACTCAACCAGTCAGTCAGCCAGGCAGTCAATCAACCACTCAAAAGTCATTCAACCCGCATGAAAGTCAAACAGCAAATCGTCTCAGTAACTGTTCCTCTCTCTCTCCCTTTCAACTGTGCATTGCATATATGCAAATTAGGTCCTGCAACAGCCACGTGAGAACCAACTTTCGGAGACTCGAGTGAAATCGCTGTGGATGCTGTTCCATCTCCCTTGTTACCATGGAGATTTGATGGTGCGTTGGGGGAATGGTGGTGGGGGGTTGGGGAGGTGTGGGGGTAAGGTGAGTGGTGGGGGGTAGGGGGATGGTGGGGGGTGGTAGGGGGAATGGTGGGGGGTAGGGGGAATGGTGGTGGGTGGTAGGGGAGGTGGGGGTAGGGGGAATGGTGGTGGGTGGTAGGGGAGGTGGGCGTATGGGGAATGGTGGTGGGTGGTAGGGGAGGTGGGGGTAAGGGGAATGGTGGGGGGTAGGGGAGGTGGAAGGTAGGGGGAATGGTGGTGGGTGGTAGGGAAAAGTGGGGGATAGGGGGGTGGGGGGTAGTGGAAAGGGGAATGGGGGGAGGTAGGGAAAAGGGATTAGTTGATAGGGAGAGGAAGGAGCGTAGCAGGGGAAAGGTGGGTGGGTGGTAGGGGAAAATGGTTGATTGGTAGGGAGAAGTGAATGGTAGGGGAAGGAGGGTGCTGGTAGAAGAAGGGGTGGGAAAAGAAGAAGAAGAAGCATCAAACAAAACTCAACAAAACATAATAATAACACTAATTAGAAGAAAGACCAAGAAAGAAATCCTACGGAAAGGGAAGGGGGCAAGACTAACCCCCCCCCCCCCAAACGTTCGGCGGCAAGTGGCAGGAATCTTCTAGATGTTTCAACACTCCATTCGATCACACGGCATCGGATTCAATCCCTTTTTAGAACCGATGCTATTATAGCCTTCTTGCTACACCACCATGATGTCACTGTTATGTTAGTGTTCGCCGTATGATTTGCAGTGTTCTTGAGTGTTATTCAAGAACAATAAATCTTCGTACAACAAGTTCTTCTTCTTGGGGCTTCTTTTTAATCTTAAGGATCAATATAAGGAATGCTTTCAAACATCCACTTGATAGTTATTAAAACTTTTTTTAGGATTTGAGCTAATTAGTTGAAGATCTTGTTACAGGAAAAAAAAATAGAATCAACTTGTTATTTATTAACGCTTCTTGGTTTTGAACTAATTAGTTGAGGCTCCTGTGTTGATAAAGAAAAAGAAAAGAAAAACAGCCTCAAGTCTTACAAGTCACTCAATTAAAGAAAAAACAAAAAACTCTCGAAATCATTAGACGACCAGTTACGTACATACAAACCCATACAAACAAGCCATACAAATGAAACACAACAACGATTCCTTAACGTGGGTCAGTGACATGAATAAATTACAGAGTTCAGTGGCATACGGAGGTCAAGAGCTAGTCGTTGGTGGCAGTACCGAGGCAGAAGCGACGGGCGCGGTTTACACAGCTGTGACGCCATCTCGCCCTCCTCATCCAGCACAGATCGCTCACATCCGCTCCTACTTAAGCAGGGATAACACGCTGAAAGACTGGGTGCTGCTAAGACTTGGGATTCGTCTCCCAGATCGGTTCGATTGGGGATTGGGGGAAAGACTGATTGATTGACGGGTAGGTAGGGTAGATAGGGAGATGGGGGGGGGGGAGATATATTTAGATATATATAGAGAGAGAAACTGAGAGAGATAGAGAGACTGAGAGATAGATAGAGAGAGAGAGAGACTGGGAGAGAGAGAGAGAGAGAGAGAGAGAGAGAGAGAGAGAGAGAGAGAGAGAGAGAGAGAGAGAGAGAGATGGAGAGAAAGCGAGAGATGGAGAGAGAGAAAGAGAAGAAGAAGAAAGAAGGGCTAAAGAAAGGCGAGGGAGGGAGTGAGAGAAAGAGTAAGAGAGCGGCTTGTTCAAAAATAGCATTCCATTATATCTTCCAATATAACATAATGAAAGAAAAATAGATGATTTCCCTCTTTATTTTCGTTACTACATATCTTCGCCATCCAATCGTCATTTCAGGATCAAAATCACAACTCTCTCTCTCTCTCTCTCTTTCTCTATCTCTCTCTCTCTCTTCTCTCTCTCTCTCTCTCTCTCTCTCTCTCTCTCTCTCTCTCTCTCTCTCTCTCTCTCTCTCTCTCTCTCGCTGACTTTGTCTCTCTCTCTCTCTCTCTATTTATCCATCTGTCTATCTATCTATATTCTCTCACCCTCTCCCTCTTTCTCCCTTAACAAAAATAAAACAGAATGCATTATATAGGATGAAATTACTGATACTCCTGGCACCTGGACCCCCCCCCCCCACCTCCCCCCCCCCCCCCCCCCCCCCCCCCCCCCCCCCCCCCCCCCCCAACTGCACCATACACCATATGGAAATCGCCTGCTGGATCTGAATGGAACAAAGCATGAATTAAATATTAGAATTGGAATATGCACTTTGACTTACCGAAGAGGGTTTTCTTGTATGCATTTTCAGCATTCAGCATGGATTCTGATGTGAGCTTTCCTGTATATACATATCAACGTAAGCATAACAAACGCGCACATGCAGATATGCAGACGTAAGACGTATGCAGACGTTCTCCACACGCATACACACACGCAAAACTCACCACACGCACAACACACACACGCACACACACAACACACACATCACACACACACACCCACACGCACACAATCACACAACAACACCCACACACACACACACACACACACACAGAACACACAAACACACACACACACTTACCACACACACACACACCCACACCCACCACCACAACAACACACACACCACACACACACAACACACACACACACAAATCCCACACAAACCAGGGCACACGACACACACAACCACAACCATCCTACCACACACGCACACACACACACACACACACACACACACACACACACACACACACACACACACACACACACACACGTACACACACACACCATCTACACACACAGATAGAGAACCACACAACCATCTAAATTAGATAACGACGAAAGGAAAGAAAGAAAATGAAGAAAGAAAGATACGAAAGACAGAACACGGCCAGAAAACACCATCCAATTAGGAACTTCAAACAACAATTACCTAGAGGGAGGAGGGGGCCATGGCATCCGTTTTGAAAACTCGACGTTTTTTCTCACGCATCGGAAGACCCACTTTTCCCTCACCACCCAGCATTCGGAAGATACACATAAGAAGGGTTCACCGCATTAGAGGTGTATTCTTGCGGGACCGTCCAATATGCTTTGCAGTATGCAAATGAGAATCCAACAATACTTATATTTTGCTTATCTAAAGGGCGAGATTTGAATAATAGCATTGATTTGTTCA
>NW_028234404.1:11505389-11510389 GCF_977035675.1 Penaeus japonicus
AAACACAACAAGAATCAGACAAGCAGCGAGGGAAACACAACAAGAATCAGACAAGCAAAGAGGGAAACACAACAAGAATCAGACAAGCAGCGAGGGAAACACAACTAGAATCAGACAAGCAAGGAGGGAAACACAACAAGAATCAGACAAGCAAAGAGGGAAACACAACAAGAATCAGACAAGCAGCGAGGGAAACACAACAAGAATCAGACAAGCAGTAAGGGAAACACAACAAGAATCAGACAAGCAGCGAAGGAAACACAACAAGAATCAGACAAGCAAAGAGGGAAACACAACAAGAATCAGACAAGCAAAGAGGGAAACACAACAAGAATCAGACAAGCAGTAAGGGAAACACAACAAGAATCAGACAAGCAGTAAGGGAAACACAACAAGAATCAGACAAGCAGCGAAGGAAACACAACAAGAATCAGACAAGCAAAGAGGGAAACACAACAAGAATCAGACAAGCAAAGAGGGAAACACAACAAAAATCAGACAAGCAGTAAGGGAAACACAACAAGAATCAGACAAGCAACGAGGGAAACACAACAAGAATCAGACAAGCAGCGAGGGAAACACAACAAGAATCAGACAAGCAGTAAGGGAAACACAACAAGAATCAGACAAGCAAAGAGGGAAACACAACAAGAATCAGACAAGCAGTAAGGGAAACACAACAAGAATCAGACAAGCAAAGAGGGAAACACAACAAGAATCAGACAAGCAAAGAGGGAAACACAACAAGAATCAGACAAGCAAAGAGGGAAACACAACAAGAATCAGACAAGCAGCGAGGGAAACACAACAAGAATCAGACAAGCAAAGAGGGAAACACAACAAGAATCAGACAAGCAGCGAGGGAAACACAACTAGAATCAGACAAGCAAGGAGAGAAACACAACAAGAATCAGACAAGCAAAGAGGGAAACACAACAAGAATCAGACAAGCAAAGAGGGAAACACAACAAGAATCAGACAAGCAAAGAGGGAAACACAACAAGAATCAGACAAGCAAAGAGGGAAACACAACAAGAATCAGACAAGCAGTAAGGGAAACACAACAAGAATCAGACAAGCAAAGAGGGAAACACAACAAGAATCAGACAAGCAAAGAGGGAAACACAACAAGAATCAGACAAGCAGTAAGGGAAACACAACAAGAATCAGACAAGCAAAGAGGGAAACACAACAAGAATCAGACAAGCAGTAAGGGAAACACAACAAGAATCAGACAAGCAAAGAGGGAAACACAACAAGAATCAGACAAGCAAAGAGGGAAACACAACAAGAATCAGACAAGCAAAGAGGGAAACACAACAAGAATCAGACAAGCAGTAAGGGAAACACAACAAGAATCAGACAAGCAGTAAGGGAAACACAACAAGAATCAGACAAGCAGTAAGGGAAACACAACAAGAATCAGACAAGCAGTAAGGGAAACACAACAAGAATCAGACAAGCAGTAAGGGAAACACAACAAGAATCAGACAAGCAGTAAGGGAAACACAACAAGAATCAGACAAGCAAAGAGGGAAACACAACAAGAATCAGACAAGCAAAGAGGGAAACACAACAAGAATCAGACAAGCAAAGAGGGAAACACAACAAGAATCAGACAAGCAAAGAGGGAAACACAACAAGAATCAGACAAGCAAAGAGGGAAACACAACAAGAATCAGACAAGCAGCAAGGGAAACACAACAAGAATCAGACAAGCAACGAGAGAAACACAACAAGAATCAGACAAGCAAAGAGGGAAACACAACAAGAATCAGACAAGCAGTAAGGGAAACACAACAAGAATCAGACAAGCAACGAGAGAAACACAACAAGAATCAGACAAGCAGTAAGGGAAACACAACAAGAATCAGACAAGCAGTAAGGGAAACACAACAAGAATCAGACAAGCAAAGAGAGAAACACAACAAGAATCAGACAAGCAAAGAGAGAAACACAACAAGAATCAGACAAGCAAGGAGAGAAACACAACAAGAATCAGACAAGGAGCAAAAACGTAGGCAGTGACTTTGTTTCTTCCAAACATCAAACTTATTCTCATTTCTGTTTTATGTTTTATTAATGTTTTGTTGTTATTGTTGTTGTTGCTTTGTCATCGTGTTGTTTCTTTCTTTGTTTTGAATTTCCGGGGTTGGTTGTTATAAGCTATTTTGTATCGTGTGTACTATTTTTTTTTCGTTTTCGTATTTTCGGTTGTCTCGTTGTATTTTTTTGGTACGTAGGCAAACTGAATTTTACTTGTTGATGATTTTATTGAATTCAGGTTATAAGATACATACATACATATATATATATATATATATATATATATATAAAATATATATATATATGTATATATATGTGCGTGTGCGTGTGCGTGTGCGTGTGCGTGTGCGTGTGCGTTTACGTGTGCGTGTGCGTGTGCGTGTGCGTGTGCGTGTGCGTGTGCGTGTGCGTGTGCGTGTGCGTGTGCGTGTGCGTGTGCGTGTGCGTGTGCGTGTGCGTGTGCTTGTGTGTGTGTGTTTATATACAAGGCTTACCTGAACATTTCCAATCATACTGATGAAAATCTGCTCCGTTATCCATTCCATTTGTGTTCATTTAAGGCCAAAAATGTGGATCCATTTTAAGTCTGAGCCATATATGGTACTTACTTTCTATCATTATTGGGCTTGTGTATGTGCCCTACTTTGATTTTGTTTCCTGTACTTAAAATTTTGCTGTTTTACCTTTTGTTACTTATGAGTTTGTAAAAATATTGTGATCATTATTATCATTATCATTATTATCTATTCATCTATTCATGCGCTTGTTGATAATAATGATAATTAGTAGTAGTAGTTGTAGCAGTAGTAGTCGTACCATTATCATTATTACCATTGTTATTATCATCATTATTGTTGTTACAATCATTATTTTTATCATTACTATCATCGCAAATATTATTATATTTTCTGGGGAATCAGATATGGATCCATTTTAGAGCAGTCTCGAATTTAATCATTACTCACACTTTTTTTTTTTTTTTTTTTTTTTTCAATTCCTTTTTTTTTTCTTTCTTTCTTTCTCGGTACGGGCAAATATAGATAAAGGATAAATTGATATCTAAACGAAATCTGAAATTGCATCCTGGCAAAATGATAATTCCTATCACAGTTAATATCCTTATCATTTGTTATCATTATTGCCATTATTACGATTAACATCCTTTACTTACTCTTTATTTATTTATCCATTTATTTACTCTTTACTACCATCATTATTATCACTAGTGATTATCACCATTATCACTATCATTTTTTTTATGATTAACACTATTATCGTCATTATCATCTTTATACTGTACTTTGTTATCATTAGCATCAATATCATTATCATTACCAATATCATTGCTATCAATATCATCGTTAATTTTGTTAATACCATTATCAAAATTATTTTTACTAGTATTTTTCGTCACACAATTAGATTTTTAAAAGGTATAATGTTTTTTATTACAATGAAAGAGGGGAGTTCTTCATTCCACTTATTTTATCTTATTTATAGATGTTTTTATCTTTATCATTGTCATTATTATTATTATTATCCTTATTATTATTATTGTTATTATTATCCTTATTATTATTATTATTATTATCAATATTATAATTTTCATATTTATTTACTATTATCATTATCATTATTATTATTATTATCATCATTATATAGATAAATAAATAAATAGATAAATATATATATATATATATATATATATATATATATATATACATATATATCAATACTGTTATTGTTATTTTTTTTTTTTTTTTATGGGGGTGGGGTTGCTTGCTCTGCTTATTCTTGTCCCTGTCCCTCTATCCACTTTTCCTCTCTCTCCCCCTTTTTTCCGTCCCTCTGTCTTTTATCATCTGCATTCTGTATTTTCTTCTGCCATTTTTATCAAAGGGAAATCGTCACCGTTAAACAAATATGGAAGAGTTCGTCTTTCAACACCCCGCACCGAAGCCGAAGCCAAGGCCAAACAGAGAACACATACTAGAAAGGGTATCAAGTAACGTTTTTTTTTTTTTTTTTTTTTTTTTTTTTTTTTTTTTTTTTGACTTTAAAAGATTTGTAGGTAAGCTCATATACAGGTGATTTGAACACACTATAAACTGCTACTTATACTCATAACTTATGTATTTGCTAACAAAAAAACAAAAAAACAAAAAAAAGTATTCCTTTCCGATACATTCTTGCCAGATACTTTAAATTTAGTATCTATTTTTTCACTAATCTCTTTCTCTCTCTTTCCCTCTCTCTCTGTACACTCACAAAAAAGGTGGTAAAAGTGAGATTTGCTTCGCCTGAGGTTTGGTCTAAAAATGTCTATCATTGTTGACTGAGGATTAAGAAAAAGAAAAAATAAGTAAAGGATTGGAAAAAAAAAAAAAAAAAAAAAACGTTTCTGTCTCTAATTGTGCCTCGGTGTTCGCTACATAACAATGGCGTATGATATTGCTGGCATTTAGTGGTTGCAGTAACTTTTCTTTCTCTTTTCTCTCTCTCTCTCTCTCTCTCTCTCTCTCTCTTCTCCTCCCCTTTCTCCCTCTCCATCCCTCTCTCTTACCTATCTGTTTCCCCTCTTTCCTTCTCACTTCTTCCCCCTCTTCTTTTCCCTCCTCTCCATCTCTCTTTCTCTTTATTTCTCACTTTTCCCTCCTCTTCATCTCTCTCTCTCTCTCTCTCTTTCTCTCTCTCTTCCTCCCTCCTTCCCTCCCTCCCTCCTTCCCTTCCTCCCTCCCTCCCTCCCTTTCTCCCTCCCTTCCTTCCTCCCTCCCTTCCTTCCTCCCTCCTTTCCACCCACCCTCCTTTCCACCCACCCTCCCTCCCTCCCTCCCTCCCTCCCTCCCTCCCTCCCTCCTTCCCTCCTTCCCTTCCTCCCTCCTTCCCTCCTTCCCTTCCTCCCTCCTTCCCTCCTTCCCTCCCTCCCTCCCTCCCTCCCTCCCTCCCTCCCTCCT
>NW_028234404.1:11522889-11527889 GCF_977035675.1 Penaeus japonicus
TCCCAGGCTCTCTGAGCTCCTTGGAAATATGCCCAAATTCAGCTCATACAAAGGCGACTGTTCAGATCCATTCTATAATCGAATTGATTTTCTAAAGTCGTCTTCTTCTCTATTGACAATTTTTGTGACGTGAAACATTCTGAATACTGTAGCTTTCTTTGAGGATATTAGCATTTTTATCAGTGCAGTCCCTAGGGGCTGGTCAGCAGCAGACTAACAGGCTATCATTTATTTCCTCCCCACTGGAGAGCCTCGACCCTTCCTCAAGTCGGTGTTTGTCCTCATCCTCTTTTCCGATTATCGGGAACCTTTGCTCATTTCCCTCAACATCCACCCCAAAAAAAGGAAGGAAAGAAAGGGACGGGCTTCCTTCTGGCTTTCATGGCCCTATCTCAAGTTTCCTCTCTGGAGGCTGCATCACCTCCCAGGCGGATGGTTCTAGCAGCACCTTTTTCATCGAGTCCATTACATTGCTCTTGGACTTGCTCTGTTCCTTCTTTTTCCTGTGATTTTTTTTCTCTTTGTTAATGGACCTTGAACCATGATTTCTCAAAGTGATTATTTTATCCTTCGTTCTTCTGTTGAATGATACATGTTTTACCACAGATTGGATATATAAGAATTTAAAGAATATACTTGTTTTCTAGTCTTTCTAGTCCTTCCGAACCAGACTTTGCACTTTATTTTCTTCTAATTTCCTATTTTTTTTACAGAACTCGTGCAATAGACAAAAAAATGAGAAAAAAAAAAATCCAAGCTTCGTATTTTTTCTCCCTCTCTCACATCCCCAATGACATAGACTTTTATTTCTTATAACTTACCTGACCCTCTAGAATGACACTGCTCACAAAGAGGGCATTTGGCATAGGAACGTGTTCTCGCCACAAATTGCTGTATTTTAGTTTTCGCAAGAGATGCAAAAGATACTACCGGTTGCATAGGCGTGAGGACATATATTCTAGATGTAAACATGACCTGTCTGCTATTCTAAACACAAAATTATTCCCTAAGTCTTAACATAAAAAAGGCGCTCTTACCACTTATATAGGTCGATCCCATGGAAGGAGATATTCTCTCGCCAAACAGCGCACAGAACCAGCAACTGGTCAGGTTAACATCCCTCACCGGTAGTTTAGACGTTTGCTTGTGAGAAAGTCATGGGATAGTACTCTCTAAAAGTATTGAACTTTGTGGCGTAATTATTACGGTTTGAAACACTTGTGATCATAGCTGAAGGTTTTGAGTTTGTTAACATACTTGTACCTGCAATTGTACAACTCTATTTTGTTCAGTTTATGTATAGACTATAACTTTACCATGGCACTAGATACAATCTAGAAATGATCAGCTTTCTTAAGGTGGCTTAGTGTTTTGAGTTTGTTAAAATACTTGCACCTGCATGTACACCTCTATTTTGATAATTTTATGTATAGTCTATAACTTTAACATGGCACTAGGTACAATCTAGAAATCCTAAGCTTTCTCAAGATGGCTTAGTTTGTTTTCTGGTGTAAAATAAACTTACTACGGCGTTTTGATAGTTTCAAAACTTTAAGCCGTTTTTTTGTGATGTTTCTGAATTCGTGACCAGAGAACCTCCCTATGCTAGAGGCCGCAAGTGCTTCACAGATCTTTAGAAGAGTGTCTTTCCAGCTGAAGTTTAACTTGTTTTGTCGACAGGAACAAATATAAACGTAATGATAGTCTTAGATGAAAGATTGCAAAATGACTGTGATTTCTCTTTATCAATCGGCTTTCTAAGAAGCAACTGTAAGTGGAAAATTACGTTTGCTGCATACATCAAAAAGATTAGTATTTACATTCAGATCCAAAGTGGTTTCATTATAATGTGTATTGCCACGAGGCCTTATCTCCAGAAACTTTTCAGAGACATGTGTCGTATGGATTTAGACAGCTTGTGTTGGAGAGAAAAAAAAAAATCTGAATCAAATCTAGGATAAAAAAAACATATGCATGACTTATCGTAACCACTATTCATTTATCAGTTTTTTTTTTTCTCTTCTCTTTTTCGTTCTCTTTCTCCCTTTCGTTCTTATTGCTCTTCCTCATGTACCCCTATTTGTTTTTATTATTTCGAAAGGCCCTAATTAACTTAAATGCCGGTCATCATTACTAGTCAGTCACCCCAGCGAAGCAAATAGGCATATTGAGAAATAATTTCACCACGTCCAGTGTTATTACCCTAGGGCCATGGTGAAAACTGTGATGTCACGATTCCTTGATATCAAAGTATATAAAAAAAAACATTACCATCATTTACATTTTATCAAACACGAAGATCGCTTATTTCCTTAAAGATCTCACCTACCATGAGGTAATCCTCTTTAACCTAACCTAACTTAATCTTATTTACCTAGAACACCTAACGTACCCTTACCTAACGACATTATCCTAACATCTCTATCCTACCCTAACCAAACCTACTTTACTAAACCTAACCTGAACTAATCTTACCTTAAGTACCCTAATCCCGTCTTAGCCTTATCGAATTCACTCTTTCTTAATCATGAATAATTCAACGAAGCCTCCTTTAGCAACGCAACATGAGAGGGAGTTTTTCATATTAATATTACCTTCCACTTCACTATTTATCTGTTTATCTTCACCGTGTGGCCCACAGTTCACGCTCGGAGACTCGTGGTTGTCAGACACTTTTAAATTTAAATCTTTGTAATGCCAGATTATGTTGACCGTTAAGACTTCCGATGATTTGCATGGGTTTAGAATCCCCAATATTAACCAACACCTATGGAAAATAAGTGCTGTAAACATCCCAAACGGTAGGGAGAAGATTGTATTAACTATTAGTTCCTTTGATATGGAACGGAGAGAGAGGTGAGGGGTATTGGGAGAATGAAGGGAAGGGATGGGGAATGTGAAGATATATAGATAGAGAGAGAGTGAGAGAGAGAGAGAGAGAGAGAGAGAGAGAGAGAGAGAGAGAGAGAGAGAGAGAGAGAGAGAGAGAGAGAGAGAGAGAGAGAGAGAGAGAGAGAGAGAGAGAGAGAGAGAGCACAGAAAGGGAGAGAGGGTGGGTTACGGTTATAGAGATAGAGGATGTGGATATATATATTCATATGTGTGTGTTATGCACACACACACACACACACACACACTAACATATATATATATATATATATATATAAGTATATAGATATAAGTATATATACATATATATATAAATATATATATATATATGAATGTTTATATATGAATATAATATATATATATATATATATATATATATATATATATATATATATATATCTATATATATATATATGGTCACATGACAGAGGGAAAAGCAACCTCCTAGATTTCTATTAAGAGAAAATAAAGAAAGGGGAATGGGAAGGCGAGAAAAAATATACGATCCATTTTGAAAGTTACGCATTTTGCTAATATATAATTGAATCAGCACTTCCGTAGCAAATTCCAAACTTTTAAACGGATGCTGTTAAAGTATTGCCACTTTTTAATGTAAGAGAAAATTAGATTATCTAAAAGCCATAAGCTATACGCATCTATAATTGCATTAAAACATATTTCGGAATGACACTGTCGTTATGTTTTATTAGTGAAATAAAAACTGAAATTATGTGCGTTGTGATGTGTGTATGTGTGTTCGTGTGTGTGTGTGTGTGTGTGTGTGTGTGTGTGTGTGTGTGTGTGTGTGTGTGTGTGTGTGTGTGTGTGTGTGTGTGTGTGTGTGTGTGTGTGTGTTTGTGTGTGTGTGTGTGTGTATGTGTGTGTATGTGTGTGTAATATAAATCAGGATACTCTGCACCCTTCATGAGTGTGCAGTAATACACAAGTTGGTGAAAAAGCACAGACTTGAGGTAATCGAGTTTGACATTCTCTCAGAGGTTAGATTAGGTCACATCCTGTTGGTGATTTTAGTTACTAACTTTTGCAACTTGTGCACGACGTATGTCTCGCGCATCTTTTTAATTTTCTGTCCCGAATCCTTGACCCCTCTCTCTCTCTCTCTCTCTCTCTCTCTCTCTCTCTCTCTCTCTCTCTCTCTCTCTCCCTCTCTCCCTCTTTCTCTCTCTCTCTCTTTCCTCTCCTCTCTATATTTGTATCTATGCATGTATTTGTGAATGTTCGATTGTATCCATATATATGTCTAATTGTTAATTTGACAATCTCTCTCTCTCTCTCTCTCTCTCTCTCTCTCTCTCTCTCTCTCTCTCTCTCTCTCTCTCTCTCTCTCTCTCTCTCTCTCTCTCTCTCTCTCTTACTCTCTCTCTCTTTATCAGCGTCCTAACCTTTCTGTTCTCTTTCCAGGTAAACTTGTGATTCGCGAGGGATCCACTGACTGTAAGTTTCTCTCTCTCTCTCTCTCTCTCTCTCTCTCTCTCTCTCTCTCTTTCTCTTTCTCTCTCTCTCTCTCTCTTTCTCTCTCGTCGAGCGCAAGACCACCATTCAAGAGCGTGGACCGCGACAGGCACTCCCACTCGACTCGCAGTCATCTATAAGACAAGGTTAAGGTCACACCTGAGTCTTGATCGGCAGCCTCCCGACATCCTCTTAGATACACCCCCTTCCCCCCCTCTCCCTCTCCCGGTTTCCACACCAGCTAACAAGATAATGATCTCTAAATGACCTGACCTGACCTAACCAGCTAGTCATCTAGTTACCATTCAGTTCTATGAGATCCCATTACGAAATTCATAACGGGCATTTGTCCTCTTTATTAATCATTTTAATTGAACACCAGCGATCTAATTATATAAAAAAAAATACGGTTACATTGTGAGAGCATACATATACTTTCTCGTCTCTCAGGTATTCCAGCTACAGTATACAGCATAGCTAATAATTATGCTCTCCCCTTACCCATCCACATGTTAATCAATCCATTCCTTACCAAAAGTAATTAGACATGACTTTTTTTTAGCCGTTCCCTAAATCTCGGTAGAGCTCGCTCCATCTTCTATAAAACGTCCGCTTCGATTGTGTTATCATCGACTTTG
>NW_028234404.1:11537889-11542889 GCF_977035675.1 Penaeus japonicus
TCAACAACAATTACCATGATTATGATCATTATCATTAGTATCCTAATTATCATTATTGTTGTTATCACCATTATCATTATCATCAGTATCATTATCATAATCATTATTATTATTATCTTCCTTATCTTTGTTAATAGCATTATCCTCAATATCATTGCTATCACTATAATGGACATACCATCACCATGACAGTCACCATCATCGCTAGCAATTGCACCACTGACAAAAGGCAGATTATGAATCGAATATATGCAACATTGTTTCTTTTCTGCGAATAACTTTGTTCAACTTCTAGGAAGTTTTGTGAATTAGAACATCAACAATAGCCCTCTTAAACACCTCATTAAAACTTCTGTCTGGTTTCGAAAAGTATTGAAGAAGACGAAGGAGAAGTAGAAGAGAAGAGAGGAAAGAAAAGAAAGATAAAAAAGGATAGTAATGTTAAGGATAATTATAAATATGATAAGGATGATAATGATAAAGATAGCAATGATGATGATGCTACTAATAATGGTGATAACAATAATGATAGTAATATTGATAATGATGATGATGGTAATAATAATGATAATGATAATAATTATATTGATGATAATAATAATGATATCAATAATGATGTTAGTAATAAGAAAAAAGGGTGGAGGAAGAGGAAGAAGAAATGGAAGAAGAGGAAGAAGAAGAACAATATTGATAAGACATAGAAGACAGAAAAGGCAGAATGTTATAAATTATAAAAAAAATAAAAAATAAATAAAAATAAAAACGAATTTAAGTTCTAACTCAACTTTAATTCATCAACAATCCCTCATAAACCTTTAATCATTAATCCAATCCTCCTTATTACATAACATCCATTTCCTCTCACGCCATCACATCTATTACCACTTTATAACATTTTTTTCAACATCTACACTGTCCCGCCCACACCTGCGATATCCACATGTACGTACACGAGGAGAACAGAAAGTGTACACACGTGAACACTAGCTTTGCTCTGTACGTCATGTCGCTCCGTGTTATTGGCAACCTGTTGAACGGTGTAACAGAGAAGGGAATATATAGAGAAAAAAAGTAGATGCTGGAGAGGAAGATGGAAGGAGGGTGTCGATGGGGGTGGGGGGTGAAGAGGGAGAAGGGAGAATACGAAGGAGAAGAGGGGAGAGGGAGGTAAGGAAGGATAGGAGAGGTATACCGGGAGAGAGAGAGAAGAGGGGGGATAAGAGAAAGAAAGAGAGAGAGAGAAAAAAAAGAGAGAGTAAAGATGAAAGAGAGAGAGAGAGAGTGAGAGAAAGAGAGAGAGAGAAAGAAAGAGAGAAAGAGAAATAATAAAAGAGGGGATATCAACCGACAGATTAGGCGGACTGAGAACACAATAAAAGTCATAACGGATAGGAAGGGGAAGAGGGGATGCGAAAGAAGGGGAAACGAGGGAAAAGGAATTAAAAGACAGACGCAGAAAGAGGAAGGAAAGGAGGGGAGAGGGAATTAGATAACGAAAGCGGTAAATGCAAATCGGAAGAGAGATAACTGATCGGGAAGGAGGAGGAAGGGAAGGTGAAAGGGAGGGGAGGAAAGAGGGGAGAAGAGAAGGAGTGAGGGAGAGAAAGGAAAGAGGAAAAAGAATGGTAAAGGGAGAAGACAGGGGAGGAATGTGAGTAAGGAGGGAGGAGAGAAGCGAAGAAGAGTAGAGATAAAGAAGGAAGGAGGGAAGAAGAGGGGTGGAAGAGGAGGGATTTGAGGGAGGAGAGAATAAAGGAAGGGAGACAAGGGAGAAAGGAGGGGAGATGTGAAAGAAGGGAGAAGGCAGAAAGTGAAGAGAAGAAGAAGAATGAGTGAAGAAAAGGAAAGAATTGAAATGCGTGGGAGGGAAATAGAAAATAGGAGAGAAGGTAAAAAAGAAATTATAGTAAGAGAGAAAGAAGAGGTAAAAAAATGGTAAGAAAAGGGGGGAGAAGAAGAGAAGGCGAGACGAAGGAGACAAGGAAGAGAAGAGGGGGGGAGAGGGGAAGAGGGGAGAGAAAGGAGAGAAGAAAGGAAAGAGAAAAGAGAGGAATAAGAGAAAAAAGAGGGGAAAAGAAGAGAAGAAAAAGAGAAAAAAAAGGAAAAGAAGAGAAGAAAAAGAGAAAGAAAAAAGGGAAGAGAGACGTAAGAAAGTAAAATATATATATATATATATATATATATATATATATATATATATATATATATATAAATTAAGAGAAGAAGAGAGAAAAAAGGAGATAAGTAGCATAAGAGGAGAGAGGGAAGGTGAAAATTCTAAGAAGAGAGAGAGAGATTAAAGAGGGGAGGGGAGGGGGGGAGGGGGAGGGGGGGCGAGCAGGAGTCCGACTGGCGAAAGTGTTTAAACAGTTTACACCTGCAGGCAATAACAGCATCGACGATTCCCGTGTTGTTCGCTGGGACTGATCGTGTTTACACCGATCCTGCTCACACACACACGCATGTACACGCACACAGATGCGCATTCACACACACAAATACGGGTGGACATTCACTCACACATACATACACAGACATATTCACATACACACATACAGGCGCACATTCACACACACACACACACACACTTAAATTCACTTACACACATACAGGTGCACATTCACACACACATACAAACACACACACACAGAGCGATATATATATATATATATATATATATATATATATATATATATATATATATATATATATATATATATATATATATATATATATATATATATACATATATATGTATGTATGTATGTGTATATGTATATATGTATGCATATATTAGTATATAAGATATATTCATACATATTTTTTCTTTCTTCTTTTTCATATTTTTTCGCAAGCCATTTTTTTCCTTCACCATTCTGCTTAAGAATATGGGTTATTTTTTTCTCTCTCTTTTTAATCCAGGTGTAAAATCTTGAGCTTCATACTTGTCAGTCTACATTAGAGGAACGAAAGAGGTGGAAAAATATTGGCTCACTTTCAACATTTTTTTCTCACCTTTATTCACTCTTTTTTCTTTTTTGATTCAGTTTTCTTTTTTTTCTCTCTCGTTCTTTGTCCGTTTTGCTTTCGTTCTATCTCCTCCTCGCTCTCTCTCTATCTATCTATCTATCTATCAATCTATCTATCTCCTCTCTCTCTTCTCTCTCTCTCTCTCTCTCTCTCACACTTTTTCTCATTCTTTCTATCTCTCTCTCTTTTTCCCTGTCTTTCTCTTTCTTTTTCTAACTCTCTCTCTCTATCTCTTTCTATACTCTCTCTCTCTCTCTTTCTCTCTCTCTCTCTCTCTCTCTCTTTCTCTCTCTCTCTCTCTCTCTCTCTCTCTCTCTCTCTCTCTCTCTCTCTCTCTCTCTCTCTCTCTCTCTCTCTCTCTCTCTCTCTCTCTCTCTCTCTCTCTCTCTCTCTCTCTCTCTCTCTCTCTCTCTCTCCCTTTCTCTCTCTCTTTCTCTCTCACTCCTAAGACGCATCCTGGACTGATTTTTATCTCTCCCAATATACACGCATATTCAAGTACTCCGGTGAACGTTTACGGGAACGCCAGATTTCTCAAATGAGCGAGAGGAAAATTGTACCTTGAAACCTATTGGGTTCTTTGGGCTCGTGTGATGAAAGGTCATAATTTGACTCCGTTGTTTATATGTTCATCATGCCTTCCTCCTCCCCCTCACCCTCCCCTCCCTCCTCCTCCTCCATCTCCTACCTTTACCCTTCCATCTCCTCCACTTCCATCCTTCTCTTCCTCCTCTTCCTCCCTTTCCTTCTTCTCCTCCACTTCCTCCCCTTCCTCCTCCTCCTCCTTCTCCACCTCCTCCCACTCCACTTCCTTCTCCTCCTCCTCCACCTCCATCTCCCCTTCCTCCTCCTCCTCCTCCTTCCTCCTCCCTTCTCCTCCTCCTCCTCCTCTTCCTCCCCTTCCTTCTTCTCCTCCACTTCCTCCACTTCCTCCTCCTCCACCTCCTCCTCCTCACCCTCCCCTTCCTCTTCCTCCCCATCCTTCTTCTCCTCCTCCCCTTCCTCCACACGCAAACACACACACCCACACACACACACACACACACACACATACACATTATCATGAGAGCAGATATTTTTCTTCATTATTTTTTTTTCTTTTTTTTCTTTTTCTTTTGTTAAGGGACGGTGATATTGCAATATATTTGACGTGGGTGTATCTTGTGGACGTCTGGAAGAAAAGGTCTCTCACATTTCACTGTGGTTTAAAAGACTTCTTCTTCTCGCTTCCTATCCCTTGCCGTCCTTGCCTCTCTCTTTCCTATCTCTCTTATCTCTCCTATCTTCCCTATTCTTTTTCTTTCTGTTTAGCTTTCTCTTTAGATTTTTTTTTTTTCAGTATTATTTATCTTTTATATCGGCGGAATGAACTTATTGGTGTGAGTGAATAACTAAATGAAATGGGGAGTGAAATAACGAAAGAGAAAAAGAGGAAAACTAAATGGGGAAAAGAGGGGGGGAGACGAAGAAGGAAATGAGAAGAGAGAATAAGAGGAGAATTTAGAGAGAAATGGGTAAAAGAAAACAAAATGAGGAAGAGAAAAAGAATTGGTAAGAGAAGTAAAAAAAGTACAGATGAATAAGGAGGAAATACAAAAATGAAAATACAAAAAATAATCTTAAGAAAATCGAGAAAACAACAACAAAAACGAGAAAAAAAATGCCCAGAGAAGTGAAGAATAAGATAAGAGACGAAATCACAATAAGAAAAGAGAAGAAAAAAACAAAGAAAAAAGAAAAAGAAAATAGGCCCAGAGAAAAGAAGGAGGCCGTAAAGGAAAGGAGCAAGGTCATGTAAATAGGTAATGCACGGTCCCCTCGAGGCCCGGAGTCGTAGCGTGTCACAACCTTAATAAGACGGAGACTCACTGGGCGCTGAGGCTCTCTAGGGGCGCGTGGGGGCTGATGGAGGGAAGGAGGGAGGGAGGGAAGGGAGGAGGAGGCTGATGGAGGGAGGGAGGGAAGGAGGG
>NW_028234404.1:11555389-11557889 GCF_977035675.1 Penaeus japonicus
TTTTTATTATTTCTTGATTTAATTTTCTTTTTGTTTAGACTATAACACGAAAAGGAGAGATGGAAGTGGTGGGGGAGGAGAGGGGGGACTGTTACATTCTTTTTCTATCTTTCTCCCTTTTCTTCAAAGTACCACAGTGCCATGCCTCTTTACCACCCTTCAACCCAATGCCATTTTTTTCTTTAACGTAAGTGCCACTTGTATCACTCGCCCCACCTTTTTTAGGCTTTTTTAAATAGTACCGTATATATATCCCTACCTCTCTTGCACCCTCCCTCACCCACACATCCCCTCCTCCCCGCCCACCCCACCCCTCACTTACACATCCCCCCCCCCACCCCGCCCCTCATCCACACATCCCCTCCTCCCCCCCCCCACCCCTCACCCACACATCCCCTCCCCCCCACCCCTCACCCACACATCCCCTCCTCCCTGCCCACCCCTCACCCACACATCCCTTCCTCCCTCCCCCACCCCTCACTTACACTTCCCCTCACCCACACATCCCCTCCTCCTCCCCCCCCACTCCTCACATCCCCCCTCATCCACACATCCCCCCTCACTCCCCCACCCCTCACGCACACATCCCCTCCTCCTCCCCCACCCCTCATCCATACATCCCCTCCTCCTCCCCCACCCCTCACTTACACTTCCCCTCCCCCCCTCACGCACACATCCCCTCCTCACCTCCCACCCCTCACCCATACATCCCCTCCTCACCCCACCCCTCACCCACACATCCCTCCTCACCCCACCCATCACCCATACATCCCCCCCACCCCTCACCCACCCCTCACCCACACATCCCCTCCTCCTCACCCCCACCCCCTACCCATACATCCCCCCTCACCCATACATCCCCTCCCCCACCCCACTCCTCACGCACACATCCCCTCCCCCCCACCCCTCACCCATACATCCCCTCCTCACCCCACCCCACCCCTCACCCACACATCCCTCCTCCTCCCCCACCCCTCACCCACACATCCCCTCCTCCTCACCCCCACCCCCCACACATCCCCCCTCACTCCCTCACCCACCCCTCACGCACACATCCCCCCTCACCCATACATCCCCCCTCACCCCCCCCCCCCACTTCCGTAATGCTACGTCACACAACACGCACCTGGCTGTAGAAGGAGCCAATAGTGGGCAATAGTTGACGACCTTCTTGACTTGTGTGTATGGAGGGCCCTTACTCGGCTCGGTTCCTGCTCCCTCTTCCTCTTAGTTCTCTTGTTCTGTGGTCTTGTTTGTTTGTTTGAGCTTTCATTCTCTCTTTCACTTTCTGTGTCTGTTTTTTTCTTTCTATCTGTTTCTGTTTTCTTTCTCTCTCTCTCTCTCTTTCTTTGTCTTCGTCTTATCTCTCTCTATTCTCTCACTCTCTTGGTTCTGTCTCTTTATCTCTCCCTTTCTTTCTTTTTCTATCTTCTTTCTTTCCCTCACTTACTCTTTTTTTCCCGTATATTTCCTACTCCTCCCTCCCTCCCTCCCTCTCTGCTACTCTATCGTCTTTCCCCACTCTCTCTCTCTCTCTCCCTCTCTCTCTCTCTCTCTCTCTCTCTCTCTCTCTCTCTCTCTCTCTCTCTCTCTCTCTCTCTCTCTCTCTCTCTCTCTCTCTCTCTCTCTCTCTCTCTCTCTCTCTCTTCCCTCATCCCTCTATCTCTCCTTCTTCTTCCCTCAAAAACTCTTTTCCCTTCTCTCCCTTTCACCCCCACCGTCCTATTTCCCTCCTCCCTCTCTCTCTACCCTCTGACCTCTCTCTAGCCTCTCCCTCTTTGTCTCCTCACTCCACGCTCTCCTCCCTCCCTTCCCATCCTCTCTCTACCTTTTCTTAAGTTACACTACCTCTCCTCCTCCCCTTCCAACCCCCCCCCCCTTCGCAGTGCCAAACAGACCACCCAGAGGCACTCGCTGGGACGTGGCACTTTTTCGACCTCCCGCGCCAGTCCACTGCTGTAATTTCAGGCCACCGTTTGTGTGTTATGACAAGGATTAATTCAGTTAGGGTTCCATGTTGCTAAAAATACACATCCCGTTTTCTTTTATTGGTCTTGTCAAAGTCTTTATTCTTTCCTGCTTTCTTTATTTTTTTCTTTTACTTTTTTCTCCTTTTTTAAATTCTAATTTCAAATATTTAATCTATTCACCCTTTTATGCATTATCTTTATCGCACAGAGAGGCACTAAAAGAAACATTTCCATGCGTTTATTACAATTCCAAACATCTAATACATTGACAGAGATAAATATACATAAAAAACAGGCATAGAACACATCAAAAGAACACAACATAACAGACAAGGTCACTTAACGGAGGGAATACAGCGAGTCACACGCACAAAAACACAAGATTGGTAGGTCATGTGCTAAAGGGGAGGAGCTTGCCGTCATATCCACCAATCAAGTCGCCTCCTGCCCCTGACGTGACGGTTCATCCTTCTCATTGGTCGAGGCTTATTGCACCTGCCTGATTCCTCTGACATATCTGCATCCTTAGA
>NW_028234404.1:11577889-11580389 GCF_977035675.1 Penaeus japonicus
TTATACATATAAGGATGTCCTCAAATGTTATTTCCAGATGCGAATGACTATGGTGGGCTTCAATTTTTGTTATACACATCCATTCCTTGCATTCTGTCACTCACACTCTCCGTGTATCGCAGTATGTACGTTAGTTAATCAGAATAAATATATACGTTATGTGACACGATTGGTTGATGACTGGAAGTATCAAATGCCCCAGACAGCTAGTGACATATCCAGCAATTTATTTATCATTCACTATTTTAATTAGACATTTAATGTGATCATGCACGTTTTACTCATAACGTTTGTGCGTTATCATCTTCAATGACATTACTATCGACATGACATACGTTTCTTATATATTAACAGTTCACTGATACTCATGTATAAAGTGTATATATGTCCACACACACACACACTCACACTCTCTCTCTCACACGCACGCACGCACGGGGTCGCACGCATGCATGCACACACACACACACACACACACACATATGTATGTATATATATATATATATAATATATATATATAATATATATATATATATATATATATATATATATATAAATTCGGATTTCTTGACGATAAATTTGCTATTTTTTTACTTTTACGTTTGTATTCCTGTCTTCTTTTTTGTTATGCCAAAATGAATGCGTCTGCTTTATCCATAATTTCTTTCTAAGTCCCGTCACTTTGCGAATTTCATTGAGTAATGCAAAAGATCTTGTTTCAGTTAGGACGAAAACTATAATACACTTAGCAAAAAGGTATATGGGAATTTGATTATATTTTCAAGTATATGTACACCATCGTCATAGCATATAGCATTTTTACGATGTTATAGCAACAATAATGATTATAACGACACCATGATACTGTATACCCCTCGCTTTCTTATATCCCCGTCCCTCTTCTCGTGATGCACTCGTCGAAATCCTCTTTAAAAAAAAAAAAAAAAAAAAAAAAAAAACACGATTTCACACACAAACCAAGCTGGGCTGTAGCTGAAGCCTTTTCTTGGGAGGGAGGGAAAGCAGTTCACCGATTTGTCGACAAAATTAAGCCACACCCTTGTTTTATAGTCCAGTGGTCTTCATTGCATGCCTTGCAACGATCAAACTGATGGCGAGAGAAAGGGAGAGAGAGAGGGAGAGGGAGAAAGAGAGAGAGAGAGAGAGAGAGAGAGAGAGAGAGAGAGAGAGAGAGAGAGAGAGAGAGAGAGAGAGAGAGAGAGAGAGAGAGAGAGAGAAGGTTAAGGATAAGCTGGATTTGCGAAGCAGATGCTTCGCTGGGCTTATGTGCACTGAGGCGAGCCCGCCTGTGTCAGCGTATGCTGACTCGTGAGCGAATGTGCCAACGCGTGTTGACTCGATCCGGGCTTGGTCCTCACCCACTGAGCTGACCAGACATGGCGGTGACCGTCAGGCGACAGTGGAAACTCACCAGCCTGGCCGGGGCTCGTCTGCCGACCACGGGGATGGGAGGTCGGCACGCTATCCATTGCGCTATCCTACGGCAAGGGAGAGAGAGAGAGAGAGAGAGAGAGAGAGAGAGAGAGAGAGAGAGAGAGAGAGAGAGAGAGAGAGAGAGAGAGAGAGAGAGAGAGAGAGAGAGAGAGAGAGAGAGAGAGAGAGAGAGAGAGAGAGAGAGAGAGAAAATTCACCAGTGACCAGAGAACCCACAAAAATGTATAATCTGGTTCGTATATATTTTTCTCCATTATCCTTGTGGCTTATAGCTCATGTGGCTGTCAGTCTGAATACATCCTGAACTCTGGGCTCTCTTGGAAAGAAACAGTGAAAATAGTGTCATCCTCCATGAGAATCTTTGAAAAGAAGAACCTTTGCTACTGCGGCAAGAGATTTAAAACAGTGAAATACAGTAAAATCCCCGCCCTATATAAAGACCAACATTTTGTCAAATATCTGAAGAAATTTGCCCTGAAGCCAACTGATCTCCCAATACCGCGTATGTCCACAGAGAAATACACTGTAGATCCTGTGATGTTATGCATTGCCAGAGCCGACGGATCTCGACTGAAGCAAAAGGCTTTTTTTCCCGTTTCTCTTTTATCCCTCAAAGGAAACACACCGGATCAAGGATGAATCGAAGGATGGAGGGTGAACGAACGAAGAGAAAAGACTCTGATCGTGGAAGAACGAAACAGAGAATAAGAAGCAACGAGGCAGAGGAGGGCCAATTAGATCAAGACAACTGGAACAACAAAGAACTCGAAAGAGGTTGTTAATGTTCCAAATGGTGTTGTTTGTAATTTCATCATGTATGGTGGAATTGAGTCTTTATCCGATATGTGATTGAGATATATTACAAATATTGTATGTGTGTATACAGTCTACTAAGATCTCTGTGTGTGTGTCATTAGAAAGACACATAATTAAGGGTAATATTACTGTTGTTACATTTTGTTTTTCCTGTTGCAAAGTTCCAGACATAGAAGGCGGCTAACAGATTTACAACGGATGGACTGGTCCTTTTGTGCAGAGAGCTTTA
>NW_028234404.1:11585389-11587889 GCF_977035675.1 Penaeus japonicus
CCTCTCATTCCCCTTCCTCCTCCTCCTCCTCCTGCTCCAGCTCCTGCTCCTCCTCCTCCTACTGCTCCTCTTCTTCCTCCTCCTCCTCCAGCTCTTGCTCCTGCTCCTGCTCCTCCAGCTCCTGCTCCTGCTCTTGCTCCTGCTCCTGCTCCTGCTCCTCCTCCTCCTGCTCCTTCTCCTCCTCCTCCTGCTCCTTCTCCTCCTCCTCCTCGCTTTCTTCGCTCGCCAAAGCTCCGTCGGAACCGTTACAGAAAGCAAAATAACGACAGTTCTTCATAATGTTATTATTTTCATGTTTCGAAGCATTTCTCTGGATAGAATGCCTTTTGAGAGTTGGGGAATGTTTCTGCTAATAGATTGCCTATTTAGGACTAGTTGATATTAATTTAAGGAAATTAATAGAAGGAAAATATATAGAGATTTATAACAGGAGATGATTTGAAACTCTTTATACTAACTTGCTCATGTAGATGAATAGTTTATATAAAATGTTAATTTAGCTTCTCATTTTACTATCTAACTGTTTATTTGTGATAAGAGGCATCTTCACTCTTATTTATACAAAACTAGTTTGAAAACCAGTTGTTGTTTATCATAACAGATAGTGTTTGGGAAACTATATCTACTCAGAATTTAACCATAATACACAATGGTCATATAGCTCTCCATTATTAAACTATATGTTGTCAATTTGAATCAGATTTGTTTTCTGTATGATAATGTTGATAACTGAGAACATAAATATTTCGAAGAGATGTTAAACATGTTTCATATTCAGGTCGAAGTCGAATACAGTATCATCTTTGAAAATGTATTCATTATTTCTTTGCTTTTTGGCAAATAAAAACAAAGTAGAAACATATGAGAATTAATTTAAAGCACAACAGCCATTAAATTATGGTCTGTATAAGTTTAATATATTCCATATTATCATGTTATTGATAAAACTATAAATAGCCGATATTCGGAGGGGCGGAAAATGCTTAATGGTCGGCCATTATCTGAACCTCACCAGCCAACAGTTGTCATATGTTGCTTGCAAAACTATATGTTGCTTGCAAACATCGAATATTTACATAACCGGCAGCATAGAATCCTGAAAATGTCCTGTGATGAGCTGTTATTAGCAAATGATCATTACGCCATCATGGCTGTTCATTTGAGTACTTTACCTCCCCTCCGCATACAATCAAGTAATAGTGTTTTTAAGCTACAAAAAATAATTGAATATATCAGACTTAAACAAACCGTATTTTATTGCCTATTGTGCTTTCTGTTCACTACCCTATGTTTCTGCTTGGCTTGCATTAGCTGCAAAACAAAATAAATAATATTTAGGTCGCGTTCGACAATGACATTATCCCTGATTTGGGATCGGAAAACAATACTTGTTTAATATTTTTTGACATTCTTCCTTAATGAATTGAAATCATTAAATTTTTCAGATTCCTGAAATGATACACTACAAACACATGTGGATATAAGTTTAGCAACACGAACATCATATTTAGTAAATAATAAGGTTCTAAGCTATGTAAGACGGGTGTGTGTTTCAGGATATAAAATAAAGTGACCATAGGAAGTATTTATAATGAACGACTAAGGATAAATTGATGACGTCATTAAAGGGTAAAATAGGCCTTTGTAACTGGTTTGTTATAATAATCAACATAAAAAAAGGGATTATTTGAAATGAAAACCTCTTTAACACACCCGGAATTTAAAGAAATAGAGAGAGAAAAAATCTTCACATGAAACGCGTTTTCTTTCCAGAAAGTTAATGAAAACGGCCAGCTTTTCATCACAGAAACCCACTTTTCTCGCCAAAAATAAGCGCGTGAAAGATATTAATACCTTTCCATAGATCAGCCATTAACTCTGACAACTGTTGAATATAGTTTGCTATATTTTTGCTATTCTTTTTCACTTTGGTAACTGGCACCATGAAAATCCGTTATAAAAACATGTGAAAGGATAGAAGCTCACTTTCCCTTTCCCATGAAATTTGTTCAATATTGCATGACACAGGAATTTGTGAAGTAGGTCAGGTATGTGTTGTTGCAAATTGGTAAGTGTTTACGCGTATGAAATGGAAGAGAAGCGATTTTTGTTTTTGAAAGGAATCTTAAGTAGTGGTCATTATGTAAATAAGATTTATATTTATAGTTGTAATAATTGTTATAATTGTAACATGAATTACTCTTATTGTTGTTATTTTATTGTTATTGTTTGTATTTGCATTTGCATTATTGCAATTATCATTATAATCACCATTTTTCTTATCAACATTTTTCTTATCATTATTATCATCTCCAATGACATTACTCTTGTTTTGCTGTTATGAATATCATTATCATTGTTATATCAATGATAAAAAATTTAGAAGCCCATTTAAGAGTCACAAGAGCCTATTTATCTTCATTATTTTTTTTTCTCTCTTTTTGTCGTGATTATTATTATAATTTTTGCCACTACTACTACTACTACTACTTCTACTACT
>NW_028234404.1:11595389-11599448 GCF_977035675.1 Penaeus japonicus
TCGTGTTATTACCCATTCTGTTGTTTTCCTGTTGTTCGCTTGTTGTCCTGTCTCCGAGATATAAAGTCCAGCCCATGCCACTTTTTCTTCTTGATGCTCTCCATTGAGTAATATCCTCTACTTTTGTTTGTGCTCTGATCCAAGTGGCTTGTTTTCTCTGCGTCTCATTAAGGTTAACCTCCTAGCATAAGCCTTCTTTTTTTTTTTTTTTTTTATTTTTTTAGTTCCTCTTTGAGCCACTTACTAGTTTGCCTCTCGCGGTACTCTGGTCGCCCTTAATCAGTTTCTGAAACAATATGTTCATGAGACGGGGAGGATCGCATTGGTCAAAAACCTTCCTCTCGGTTGGGATTATACATACATCTATCATCACACTAACACACTCAGACACTTCTAACTCTATAAATAACACACAAAACTATCTGTATGAGGTGAGTGTTGTGTGTGATTTTGTTAGTGAGTGTGTATGAGTTGTGGTGAGTGTGTGAAGTTGAGTGAGGAATAGTGATGTAAGTGAGTGTGGTTCGTGTGATTGTGGTGGAGTGTGTTGTGTGTGTGTAGTGTAGAGTTGTGTGAAGGATTGGGTGGGTTGAGGGTGTGTATAAGTTTGTGAGCTTGGGTTGTCCTGTGTGTTGTGTTATTGTGAGTGTGATGGGGGTGTGTGAGAATGAGATCGTGTTAGTTATGAGAGATGAGTGTGTGTGTTGTTGTGGATCTGTGTGTGCTTGTTTTTAAGTGTCGTACATACTATATATCCTCAGTGAGAATTTCAGTCAGAATAATAGATGGCGTTTTGTTGGACAGTGAGTTTAAAAAGTGGGATTGAGTGTTGTGTGGAGTGGAGTGACGGGTGTTATGTGAGTGTGGGGGTGTGGGTGGGTTGGTTGGAGGGGAGTGTGGGTCGGAGTGTGAGACGAGTGTGTGAGTGGTCAGAGTAGAGATGGTGAGAGTGATTGGTAGTTGTTCAGTGTGAGAGAGGACACTCACTATTGTTATTGTGACTGTACGAGGAGAGATTGTGACTTGAGTGATCTGAGATAAGTATAACATAGTGTAGAAATAAGATGTTTAGATGTGAAGATTTATATGTGCAGTGAGAGAGGAGTGAGAGAATGTTACAATCACAGTTAAGCAATGAGAGGATATAGGTGGGTTTGAAGGGTCTGTGAGGGTGGGGTGGGATGGGTGTGCTGGAGTAGTGAGATTCAGTAGTTAGAGGAGAGTAGTAGATGAGAGAGTGTTGGAGTGATGTGAGAGTGAGGTTAGAGAGACTCAAACACTCTCTCTCTGTTCTGAGTGGACGGGAGTAGAGTGAGAGAGTTAGTGTGAGTTAGATGTGATAGAGATGTAATAAAGAGAAAATATTATGTTTGAGAGAGAGATTTTTGATTGGGATACACACACACTGATTTGATGAGCTGTAGTGAGTATATTTTAGATATTTTAATAGAGAGCATAAGAAATTATAGATAGATTGTGTGTCAGTGGGTGTGGGGGGGGTGGGTGTGTGTGTGGGTGTGTGTGTGTGTTTGTGTGGGTGTGTGTTTATAAGACGATATAGATACTATAGTATATATATATATATTTTTTTTTATATTATACTATATATATGTGTGACTCTGTGTGTGTGTGTGTGTGTCGTGTGTGTGTACTGTGTGCGGTGTGTGTGTGTCGTGTGTGTGTGTGTATATACACACACACTATACTATATATATATATATATATAGATATTTATTGAGACGTATATATATATATATATGTGTGCTGTGTGTGTCGTGGGTGTGTGTGTGTGTGAGTGTGTGTGTGTGTGTGTTGCTATATATTATATATATATATATATATTATATATATTATATTAGTTATATATATATATATAATATATATATATACAACACACACATATATATAATATGCATACATACATTAGATAATGATATATATAATTTATATATATACGACTTATATATATTATATATATAGTATAGTAAATATATATATATGTATATATATACATCGTTATATAAATATTATATATTATATTTATATATGTGTGTATGTTGTGTGTGTATATATAATATTGTGTTTGTGATGTGTATGTATGTGTGTTATGTATGCTGTGTGTGTGTATGTGTAAATATATATATTATATATATATATATATTAAGATATATATTACGATATAGATATTAGAATTAGATACTATGTATAGGTTTATATATATATAATGATAATAAATCATATATTATATAATATTATATTATTTATATATATATATATATACACACAGCACACACACACACACACACACACACAACAACACACACACACACACACACACACCTATATATATATAATATATATATATATATATATATATATACTATATAGATATATATATATATAATATATATATACATCTAATGTGAGATATATCTAGATATATATATATATATAACTATATATTATATGTAGATACATATATAATTATAATATATTTATAATATATATATATATATATACTAATATATATATATTATATATGTATCTATTCATATATATATATCTATTTAGTCATACTATATATATATTTTTGTATGCTTTATACTATATATATATATATATATATTGATATATATATATATTTATATATGTATATATATATATACTGTATATATATATACATATATACATATATATATGTATATGTATATTTACATTTATATGTATATACATATATGTGTATGTATATATCTACATATATAAACAAGCAGTAAGAGACGAATACTCATATCACATGATTACATATATTCCTAGAGGAAAAAGTTTACACTCATTTCTCTATCTTTCTCGTTTTTTTTCCTGCGCATTTCTCAACATGAGAGCCGAGCAATATGATTGGCTCTGACGTCATGAATCAGGAAGCCGCTGATTGGCCGAGAGAGACTAATGAATAGACGGTCCCTCCCCTACCTCCCATCCCTCCCCTCCCTCCTAATTCCTATAATCCCCCCCCCCCTCTCTTACCCTTCCCTCCCACTTCCTTTAATTCCTCCTCCTCCCCCCCACCTCTCCCCTTCCCTTTGCCTCTCATTCCTTCACTAATGAATAATGTACATGTGGATACACGTGATTGTATTTTGTGTTTATGTTATCGTTAGGTTGTTTGCTCTGTCTTTATTATTTTCGTCGTTTCTTTCGTCTGTGTTTGTTTGCGTGTTTGTTTGTGTGCGTGCGTGCGTGCGAGCGTGTGTGTGAGTGAGTGTGTGTATGTGTGTGTGTATATGTTTGTCTCTGTGTGTGTTTGTTTGTGTGTGTGTGTGTGAACATGTATACAGGAAGTATGATTGTACATAAACCGTATGTGTACAGTATGAATAAGTGTATGTAAATGCAGTACTTCCGTGTACGCTTACATAAGTCTACGTGCGTATATATATTCAAGCACATGTTTATAATTCACCAATGAAAGGCAACATCATGCGCGCCTGGTAACCGCTGCATGACGCTTATTCGTGCATGGCGGTTCCACATGAGAAATAATTCATTCACTCACGATAGGAAGGAGGGGGGGGCCACAAGCGGACACGCACATACACGGTCATGTATTCAGATGTATTTTGGTTTATCTTATCATAACATCATTTGTCAATTTGTGTGTGTGTGTGTGTGTGTGTGTTTGTGTGTATGTATGTCTGTGTGTGTATGTGTGTGTGTGTGTGTCTGCATATACTTTCCTCCTTCAATCATACCGCCGCCCGGCCCCAACCGCCGGGTACCCGCTCCGCGGGCAGCCGGCCCCGCCCCCGGCATCCCCCTCCCCACTTCCCCTCTCCTCCCTACCCAACCTTCCCCCATCTCCCTCCCCTCCTCCCCCTCCTCCCTTCCCCACCTTCCTCCTTCCCTTACCCACCTTCCTCCCCTCCTCCCCACCCCACCTTCCCCCATCTCCCTCCCCTCCTCCTCCCTATCAAAGTTGCTAAAAACCCACGAATTCAAACCCGTTTTGGTCAACGAGAAAGAAAATTGGATTCCTTAAGGGAATCCTTATCCAGAAACGCT